>NW_027203566.1:0-68466 GCF_024711535.1 Dipodomys merriami
GCATGTCTGAGGCCCTGGGTTCCATTCCTCAGCACCACATAAGCAAAAAGCCAAAAGCCAGAAGTGGCGCTGTGGCTCAAGTAGTAGAGCGCTAGCCTTCAGCTGAAGAGCTGAGGGACATCGCCCAGGTCCAGAGTTCAGGCCCCTCGACCGGACCCCCCCCCCAAAAAAAAAAAAAGAGTCTCATGGACTTTTCTGCTTGGGCTGGCTTTGAACCGTGATCCTCAGATCTCAGCTTCCTCAGAAGCTAGGATTATAGGCATGAGCCACCGGAGTCCGGCTATAGCACCATTTTCTTAGTTAGAATCAGATCCTGGTGATTCCTAGTTCACATTACTGTTCCATATCTCTTCTCTTGGTTGGAGTTCAGGCATTCCTGAGAATCTCCAGTCACACACATCTTTTCAGAATGGTTGCTACTAATGTCCAGTTTGTTTGCTTGGTGAACATCTGTGACCAATTGTTCTGTGAAGGGACTTGGTCAGTACCAGAATTTAAGCACAGGATTTTTTAAAAAAGTATTTATTTATGTATTTTTGGGCTGGTCTTAGGGCTTGAACTCAGGACCTGGGCGTGGTCCCTGAGCCTCTTTGTGCTCAAGGCTGGTGCTCTACCACTTGAGCCACAGCGATGCTTCGGGCTTTTGCTGAGTAGTTTATTGGAGACGAGAGTCTCATTGACTTTCTTGCCTCTGGCCGACTTCAGACTGAGGTCTGAGGATCTCAGCCTCCTGGATAGGTAGGATGACAGGTGTGTGAGCCAGTGGCACCTAGCTAAGCATAGGATTTTATTAGTTTAAAACATGGTTTGTCTGGGTGCTGGTGGCTCTTGCCTATAATCCTTAGCTACTCAGGAGACTGAGATCTGAGGATCGCAGTGTGACACCAGTTTGGAAAGAAAAGTTCATGAGATTTATTAACCATCAAAAACGACTGGAAGTGGTGCCGTGGTTCAAGTGGTAGAGTGCTAGCCTTAAGCAAAAAAGTTGGGGACAGTGCCCAGACTTTTGAATTTAAGCCCCAGGACCTGCACATAACAAATGCAAACAAAAACACTTTTAATATTTCATTCTTGGAGGTGACTTGTGTGTCACTAAGTGCCTTTCTGTTGTCAGCCTGTGTCCACTGGCGGCTCCTTGTTCACCACCACAGTGGCATTCTGACAGAACCAACATTGCAGTGTCCTTCCGTTGAATTGCCAGCCTTACCTTGCCTTTCTTTTCTTTTCCCTCCCTCGCTCCCTCCCTCCCTCCCTTCCTTCCTTCCCTTTCTTCCTTCCCTTTCTTCCTCCTTCCTTCCTTTCCTCCCTCCCTCCTTCCCTACCTTCCTTCCTTCCTTGCCCTCCCTCCCTCCTTTCTTTCTTCCTTTCTTTCTTCCTTTCTTTCTTTCTTTCTTTCTTTCTTTCTTTCTTTCTTTCTTTCTTTCTTTCTTTCTTTCTTTCTTTCTTTCTTTCTTTCTTCCCCTCTCTCCCTCCCTCCCTCTCTCCCTCCCTCCCTCCCTCCCTCCCTCCCCAGAGCTGAGGACTGAACTCAGGGCCTTACATTTGCCAGGCAAGTGTTCTTCCACTGAGCCGAATCCTATCCCAACCTTTCATTCTTGATCAGCATTGTGTAAGAATAGGTTCTCTTTTTATCCTTCACATACACACAGTGTGTGTGTGTGTGTGCATGCGTATGTGTGTGTGCACGTGCGTGCCAGGCACTGTAGGTGCCTTTCCACAGTTGTGGGAAGCACGTCTGATTGCGTATGTTTTCATTCTTACACAAGAGTCTGGGACATGAACAGCTGAGGTTCAGTTGGGTGTGAACAGCTGTCTGTACAACACTACACGATTACATCTCACTGTATACACTGAGAGGACTTTTATCTCCAGTGTAATTCTTTGTTATCACTGCCACCCCAATCTAGCCTTTTCCTTGTTTACACTTATCTAGCTGTTTTTAGACGGAATTAAAACTCAACCTAAATTTTCTTGTCTTTTTTTTTTTTCTTTACCTACAAGTAGGTGCCAAGCTATTGACTGTGCTTCTGAAATGCTTCCCTTTCATCTCTCATTGCCTGTTCCACTGTCATCCCTCCAGTAGTAACCAACCTATCACTTCTCACAACTGGACTGGGGCTCTCTCTTCACCTTCCTGCCGTCCCTCACAATGTCCTGTGCATACCAAACGTAGATGCAGATGCAGACCAAACATAGATAAATGTTTTGGGTTTGGTCAGCCTTTTTTTATTTTGCTTTGTTTGTTTGGTCATTTGTGGGGCTTGAACTCAGGGCTTGGGTGCTGTCTCTGAGGTGGTTCCCCACCCTACCCCCCCCCCAAAGGTAGCACTCTACTGCTTTGAGCCACAGCTCCACTTCCAGTGTTTGAGTGGTTAGTGGGAGATAAGTCATAGGAAGTTTTCTGCCCAGGCTGGCTTTGAACCATGACCCTCAGATCTCAGCCTCCTGAGTAGCTTGAGCCCCTGACACCCAGCCCCAATCTTTGTTTTAAAAGTTAAAAATTTGAGAGGATGACTCTGGGAATGTGGCTCAGTGGTAGAGAGCTTGCCTAGCATGCTTGAAGCCCTGAGTTCAACTCCTCAGTACCACATACACAGAAAAAGCCAGAAGTGGCGCTGTGGTTCAAGTGGTAGAGCGCTAGCCTTGAGCAAAAGAAGCTCAGGGACAGCACCCAGGCCCTGAGTTCAAGCCCCAGGACTGGCTAAACAGATAAATAATCTTAGAGCATCTACCTACTATGGGTGCTACCTCCCAGAACTGCAGGAAAAAAATGAAAATGTGTTTCTGAGCAACAAGCACCAACAATAAAACAAAAAGGCAAATGACTCCAGGAAGCTGTGCCATTTTTACCTCCTGTCTTAGGTGTGGAACCCAGGAAAGTCATCAGCCCCGATGGGAGACCTTTGCCGGCTGGTGAAGGCTGGTGAAAGCAGACATCTGACTGGACCCGCACAGAGCATGTGTGTCCTGGCTAGGATCTGCCTTTCCGTCTGTGTAGCCATGCTTGTCCAGCTTAGTGCCTCCCACCCCAGCCTGGTAGGCACCACACTCCCTGCTTTTTCAGTCATTGGGCATTGTTTGTGTCATGGTATTTTGTGTGTGTGTGTGTGTGTGTGTGTGTGTGTGTGTGTGTGTGTGTGTGTGGAAGATTAGGCAATTTTGAATACTTTTTTTAAACAGCCTTTGGAGCCACTATTCCTAATTTAAACATTTGCAGAAAAGTCATTCTAGTTTCACACATTTATTGTGTAATTAACATTTTTCCAGTTGATGATTTTGAGTTATAGTCAACACTGAGGGAAGGAGCTGTTTGGTTTCCACAGCATTGTAGCCGGTGACATAGCTGAGTCTGGTCACTGCATACAAAGGAGCAGAACAGACCTGCTAGCCTTTGGGGGCTGCGCAGATAAAGGTTTGCCCACGTAGCTGCTTTCAGGCCCCTCGGCAGTGCAGTTGCTCTGGCTGATTTATACATTCCTGCTAAATTGGCATGCCACAATCCTTTGGGGTTAAATTAACGTGTACCAAGTTAGAAAGCATCAGCTGCCAGTCTGGGTGCCTTCTGGAGGCTAGTGTGCCTTTACTCCCATGTCCTGAGCCGGCACTCTAGGCAGTCTCTGTGGCCAGCAGCTGCCAGAGTCCCTCAGGGGCCCGCTGCCCTGCCTTTGTGCATGAGGGGTTCTGGTCCCACACGGGGCTTTCATCTAGATGTACATTGTAGTCGGTCCTGGGCAAATCAGGAAGATTTGCAACTCCAAAAGCAAATACAACCAACATGACTTTATTCCTTAGCCTCTCCTTCCCCCCTCCCTCCCTCCTCTAAATAAACTCAAAGGAATTATTGTGACTAAATGGCAGCAATATAAATCTGTATATTGATTCTTGGAAGTTGAAGAAAAGAAACAAATTGGTAAAAGGTTAAAGAAAACTTACACAGGGAATAGGTACGCATTACAAAAGGAAAGTGTCTGGAGTGTTATTTAAGAAAAGCTACAGTCGAGTGACTGGCTATATTAAGGAAATTTCATGTTCCGTATGTCATTAGACTGTCCTTGGTCTGGAATCTGGCTGTAAGGCGGGCAGGATTTTTTAAAGTGAGCGGTTGTTCATCCTTAGCGGGCATGTTTTCTAACCGCTGTCTTCTTCCCCTTCCCCCAGAGGTAGTCTGGGTGCCCCTTGCTCAGTCGTGTGTGTGTGTGTGTGTGTGTGTGTGTGTGTGTGTGTGTGTGTGTGTGTGTGTGTGTGTGTGTGTGTGTGTGTGTGTGTGTGTGTATGTGTGTGTGTGTGTGTACATGTGCACACGTTAAGCAGGCTTTTCCCTAATGAGCTGTGGCACCAGCTGCAAGAGAGGCAAATCCTGTTACTCTCCGCAGCTCCTCTGAAGCCACAGAGCTGTGGTAGGAATGGAGTCTCCTTTTACCCCTTTCTGCTGTTTTCTTTCCCCGTCCTCTGCTGTCCCTGAGCATCTTGGCAAAGTTCAGATTTCTGTGCTCACAGTTCAATGCGCACAGTGAAAGAATACAAAAGGCCCAAGGAGAGAAAGTGAGAAGAGGAAATAAAAAAAGCTTGGGGTGGATGTCTTTAGGAGGAGGGTCCCTTGTGCCTTAGTCTAAGACTTAAGCTCTGGGTTGAAACCTTAAGTAGTAAAGCTTTGAATAACCTGGATCGCTGGACTCTCTTTGGAGACAGTTTTATCCGTACTTAAAGCAGTGGGTTATGTATGAAGAGAATTCAAATTCCTTATATCAAAAAACAGGATACTGGTATCTCCTCAGTCTTTGCTCTCTTTCCATAGAGGAAGATGAGATAAATATAATATTACTTTGTGCAGCATTTGTTTTGTGTATCACGGGTGGTATTTACCTCCCTTCTTTGTCCATACCACCCCTTGGAGACCACATACTTCGTGTGAGTAACACACAGCATCTTGCTGTGAAAAGTATTTTTTAATTATGGTAACAATTTTAAAACATTTATATCATTGCTACAATTAAAAGTTAACCCATTAGTCGGGTGCTGGTGGCTCACACCTGTAACACTAACTACTCAGGAGGCTGAGATTTGCGGATCACAGTTCAAAGCCAGCCCGGGCAGAAAAATCCCTATAATTTTTTTTTTTTGCCAGTCCTGGAGCTTGAACTCAGGGCCTGGGTGCTGTCCCTGAGGGCCTGGGTACTGTCCCTGAGCTTCTTTTGTTCAAGACTGGTGCTATACCACTTGAGCCACACCTCTGCTGCTGGATCTTTCTGTGTATGTGGTACTGAGGAATCAAACACAGGACTTCGTGCATGCTAGGCGAGCACTCTACCACTAAGCCACATTCACAGCCCCCTATGAGATTCTTATCGCTAGTGAACCACTCAAAAACCAGAAAGTGGAGCTGTTGCTTAAAGTGGTAGAGCAAAAGCCAAAAGAAAAAAGAAAAATCATGAAAATGACTTTTTTCCTGTTAACAAGATTTCATTGTACAGTAATTAATTACCATTAGCCACCAGTGTGTTTCTGTAGTATTATTTTCATTGTTATATTCAGTAGTGTATTTTTATGGTTGTGAAACAAACACATCTCCAGAGCTTTTCATCTTGCACAACTCAAACTACTCTTTAAACAGAGATGGGGAAAGTCTGGCCTGAGGCCCATTGAAGGCCTAGGAAGTCAGTTGGTAAATGAGGGGACAGACAGACAGGAATGTATCTGCTCTGATTGTACTGATAACTTTGTATGGCCCATAATGATGTTATAAAAGGCCATATGACCTTTGGCAGGAAAATATTTCTACACCTTTGCAAAAGTTTCTTTCTCTTTTTTTTGTTGGTCATGGGACTTGAACTCTGGGCATGGGCACTGTCCCTCAGCTCCAGGTGAGCGCTCTACCACTTGAGCCACAGTGCCACTTCCTGTTTTTCTAGTGGTTAAACTGGCGAAAAAAATCTCATGGGCTTTCCTGCCCAGGCGGGCTTTGAACCCTGATCCTCAGATCTCAACCTCCTGAATAGCTAGGATTACAGGTGTGAGCCACCTAGGCCCAGTTTGGTTCTAGTTTTTAATGATAACTTAAAAAAATTGTTGTTACAAGGGTGACCGGTCACAATTACATAAGTCAGATAATGAGTACAGTACATCTCTTTTTGGACAATGTCACTCCTAATGATTTAACCATCTTCTTAACTCAGGTCTGGCATTTGTGCATCCATGCCTGCATGCCTCTCCCCCATCCTAGTATATTTCCAGGTGGCGTTCTGTTATATTAAACATAGTATTGTAGAATTACGTTTTAAAAGGCAGTCTTGTATTTGAACCTGTTTGTCTACAGACTGTACTGAGTTATTTACCATATTCTAGGACCTATGGTGTGGGGGTAAATGGGAAGCAAGGAAAGGGGCTGGAATATTGTTTGAAAGACAGCATGGGCCTGTTCATTTCTCCTAATCCAACAGTCCGGACTCTGTATCCTTCTATTGTACTTATCCTATAAGAAAGCAAACTTTTCTCCCAGAGAGAAGCCTGAGAAGCCTCTTGTCTCACTTAGTAGTTGACTGAAGATCATTTATGATTTTGTTCCCCCTTCATATTGATTTAGGGAGCCTGGGGGCGAGCTCAGTGGTTGAAGCCTTCTCTACAGGTGCCAGGCCCAGGAGCTGTCCTCAGCCAAAAAAGTTAATGCACATCTTACATTCTACTCCAAATCATGATTATTTTTTAAAAATAAAGTCACCATTAAATGTTTTCCAAGTCTGGTCTCTAAGAGATCACGCATATCCTATGTTAGACTTCTGGCAGTCCTCTCTTGAGCAATGCCCTCCTGGTTCTTGCCTTATGTTCTCAAGTGTGGCTGTTAAAACAACTTAATTTGGTATGTCCTCTGTGTGTGTGTATGTAGACGCACATGCACGAGTGCACGTTTGCCTAGGATTTGAACTCAGAGTCTGGGCATTGTCATTGAGATTTTTTTGCTCAAGGCTAGTGTAGTGCTCTGCCACTTGAGCCATAGCTCCAGTCCTGGCTTTTTGGTGGTTAATTGGAGTCTCATGGACTCCTGTCTGGGGCTGGCTTTGAAGTTCAGTCCTCAGATCTCGGCCTCCTAGGTAGTTAGAATTACTTGGCAGAGCCAGTAATATATTTAGTAATAATATAAACTCTAGGAGACATTACATAGTTCAGTCTAAGCACCTCTAATGAAAAATGAGCATTTTTGGGCTGGGACTTTACATCAGTGGAATAGTACTTGGCGTGTGCAAAGGCCTGGGTCCCATCTCTACTATTCTTCAGAGTTGGAAGCCACACTTAAGAGCAAGCAAGTTGCACTTTTGATGTACTCTGGGAGAGGAGGGACTCATAGGCAGGTGTGTTGCAGGGTACATAGCTACTGTAGTTCAGGCATCGAAATTGGAGGATTGGCAAAGTGAAATTCACCTGGGAAGACCGTAGAGAAAAGTCTTTGTGCCTGGTGCTGGTGGCTCACACCTTTAATCCTAATTACTCAGCAGGCTGAGATCTGAGGATTGTGGTTCAAAGCCAGCCTAGGCAGGAGAGTAGTCCGTAACACTCTTAGCTCCAGTAAACCACTCAGAAAACTGGACGTGGCACTGCGGCTCAAGTGGTAGAACGTTCACCTTGAGCTGAAGAGCTGAGGGACAGCACCCAGGCCCAGAGTTTAAGCCCCACGACCGACCAAAAAAAAAAAAAAGTCTTTGTGTGATGTACAGTTGGCCCAGAAAAGGGATTTCCAGGCCCTAGACTGTACACATGAGTGTTTGCAAACGTAAGCAAAACAAAGGCATCTCACTAAGGCATTACTCTCCAGATGATGTAAGAGCCGTCTTATTCTAGCAATCTCCTCTAGACATGCAGGAGTAGCATCATTAAAGTAAAAGTTGCCAAATTTCTTCCTCCCAGTTCTGTTTAGTTCAAAATACAGTGCTGCAGTTGGTTTATTTTTGAAACCGTTATATAACAAAGAGTACTTGTAATTGATTATAAAGAATTTAATGCTCCTGTATTTTGTTTTGCCACTAAATTAGAAAACTATACAATATGCAAACTAGTTGATTATACAGCTAGCATGGCTTTGCAAAAAAGAAATACGCACCTGTATCACAGCCATGGGGCTGGGATGAGATCTGGAGGATTGCCGTTAGTAAGTAGTCAGCCGGGAACCGTTTCCAAGCTCCGTCTCCAAAATAGACAACAAAAAAGCAGGCTGAGCTGGGCGCCCATGGCTCACACTTGTAACCCTAGCTGCAAAAGGGGCTGAGAGCTGAGGATTGTGCTGCCAAGCCAGCCTGTGCAGGGGAGACCCTAAGACTCAACTCCAGAAAATTACTCAGAAAAAGCTGGAGGTGGTGCTGAGTTTAAGTGACAGAGCGCTAGCTTTGAGCAGATTAAGCTCAGGACAGCTCTCAGTCCCTGAGTTCAAGCCCTAGGATCAACACACACACACACACATGCACACACGCATGCACGCACGTGTGCGCGCGCGCACGCACGCACGCACACACACACACACACACACACACACACACACACACACACACACACACACACACACACACACACACACACATACACATACTGGGCCTCAAGTGTTAGAATACAGGTCTAGCAGGTGCAAGACCTGAGTTCAGTCCCTGCCCCCCATTACTGTCTTCCCCAACCTCCTCCCTCCCACACACAAACACTGGGGCTCAAGTGTTAGAATACAGGTCTAGCAGGTGCAAGACCCTGAGTTCAGTTCCTGCCCCCCATTACTGTCTTCCTCAACCCTCCCCAAGAACTGTGGGTATGTCTTCCAGAGTGTAGACAAAAGGAATGGGAGGGATGGTAGGGGCAGTAAGAGAAACTCCAGGAAAAACCTGAAAGCTCTCTTTGCTCCTCTTGCAGCAGTAACTGGGGGAAGAGGGAAAATGGCAGCAAGACCTTTGCTTCATTGACCAGCCATTTTCTGTTGTTTGGGCTCTGTGTTTTTGGTGGTAGTGTAGATTTTAAGAAGTCTCAGTATTTAATCTCTCTCTTTCCTCTTCTCTCTCAGGAGTTAGAGGCAGCTCTTCACAGAGATGATGTGGAGTTTATTAGCGATCTGATTGCCTGCTTGCTTCAGGGCTGACATCAGCAAAGGGATATCAAGTGAGTAACTACTAACTGTGCTCTTAGCACATATTTATCGCACAGGGATAGCTAGCCAATCATAGCATCTACCCCCTAGTCCATATAAGACAGTATACCCTAATGCATAATATGCAAATGAGCTCCCAGGCTCTGTGTCTGCGCTTTCTTTTTTTTTTTGGCGGGGGTGGGGGGGGTGGGGGGGGGAGGTCCGGTCATGGGGCCTGAACTCTGGGCCTGGGCGCTGTCCCTCAGCTCTTCAGCTCAAGGCTAGCGCTCTACCACTTGAGCCACAGCGCCATTTCCGGCTTTTTTCTTTTTGCTTATGTGGTGCTAAGGAATTGAACCCAGGGCCTCATGCATGCAAAGCAAGCGCTCTACCACTGAGCCACCTTCCCAGCCCCTGCTCATTCTTTACTGTGATGGTTGAGTTTGCTTTTCACAAATCTGTTACCATTTACTCGTAGCTACACCAGCTGCCACTCAAGTGTAGAATTTTTGTCTCTTGTTTGTGCCTATTTCTGATTTTTGTTTGAAATATTGGTGAAATACCGCCTAACAAAACGATAGAGTTTTCTATATTTCTTGCACTTGTGTCTTCTGTTGTCCACATAACCTGGTAGCAGTAGCATAATTTACTTGGTGCCTCTGGGCTCTCTGATGCCGTTATAACTGGCAAATAAATAGCTCTCTAGTGTCTGTGAAGGCACTAGCAAGTAAATTTGATCAATGTTGACAAAACTGTTTTGTGCTGAGATCTGTTTTCTTGGTGGTGGTTGTCTTTGGAGCCTGGGATGGGCTGTGTTGTACAGGCTAGTCTAGAACTCCTGGGTTCAAGGGGTTCTCCTTGAAGTTCTCACCCTTCTGGATAGCTGGACTACAAGTATGTGCCACTGCACCTCACCTTTCCCTTATTTTTGGAAAAGAGCCCTGACATTTGTTAGCCTTCCCTTTTGTAGAGCCCCTGCCTAGCATGCATGAGGCCCTGGGTCTGTTTATTTCCTCTTGCTGCACAAATAAACACTCCCCAAAGTAGAGATGCTGGATTCTGAGGAGGGTCTCATGGTTCTCTGGGCCCTTGTGGACTCTCCGAAGCTCCTTGGCTTTGCTGGGGTGCACGGCCGTGCCAGGCCCATGTCCCCCTGAGAACCAGGAGCAGACTCGCCCCGGCCGATAGACACGACAGGTGAAAAGGTCGAGCAATCAGCACAAGTTGCAAAAGCATTATCAGAGATGTATTTTTATAAGTACAAAAGAAGGAAAACTGAGGGTACATGTAAATGGACAAAATGTACAAAGCAGTTGACAGGCTGCCTCACACAACTCAGGAGCGCTGTTCTGTCTCCTGGGCAGGGAGAGTGTCGGTGTTCACATTGATGGGTGATTGGGGTTATCTGCACTGTGTGGGTCCAGCACTTGCACTTGTAGAGCAGGGGTCTGAGGTTACATGCTTTCAGAGTCGTAGGAGCCAACAGCTCTGGAGCACGCCCAAGTTCTGCTAGTAGTAGAATATTGCCTATCTTCTGTTCCCCAAGGTTGATGATAAGCACCTGGGTTCTTCTGTTCACTCTTGCTGGGGTTTCTTTTTCCATTTTCTTCTCTAGTATACACAGGGGTGTTTTTGTTGTTTTTGTTTTGTCAGTCCTGGGGCTTGAACTCAGGGCCTGGAAACTGTTGCTGAGCTTATTTTGCTCAAGACTAGCACTCTATCACTGAGCCATGATGCCACTTCTAGCTTTTACTGTGTGTGTGGTACTGAGGAATTGAACCCAGGGCTTTATTCATGCTAGGCAAGCACTGTACCACTGAACCACATTCCCAACCCCACTTTCTTTGTTTTGTTTTGCTTTGCTTTCAAAAACAAAATCTAATACTGAAAGTTTGTCCTTTAAACATTATCTCTTTGGAAATTACAGTGCTCCTGCTAAATGTGTTTATTTGAACTTGTGACATCATGCAGTAAAATCACATATCTTCAGCATACAGGCCACTTCTGTGTGTGCGCATGACTGGGTCTGTGTACTGGTTTGGGGGTTTGAACTAAGGCCTGGGTACTGTCCTTTGGCTTTTTTTGCTCAAAGCTGCCTATCATTTGAACCACAGCTCCACGTCTGGCTTTCTGGTGGTTAATTGGAGATAGGAGTCTCATAGACTTTTTCTGCCAGGGATGGCTTTGAACTAGGAGCCTCATGTCTCAGCCTCCTGAGTAGCTAGGATTACAGATGTGAGCCACTGGCACCTGGCAGGCCAATGGATTTGAACAAATGAATGTGCCATGTAGTCATCATTCTGCTCAGAAACATAGAACATTTCCATCTTCCCAGAAAGTTGTCTTTGTAGTTGCTCTCCCATGTAAACTGGTCTGGCTGTCAGCGGCCTCAGTTTTACTAAGATACCTTGTGGTAGTGTTGTAGAATTTATGCTAATGGGACAACACACTGTCAAGTCCAGCTTCTTTCATTCAGTGCAATGTCTGCAGAATTCTTTGGGATTGCTGTTTGTATTAATTTGTTCATTTTGGCCAAGTGAAGGATTAAATTGTATCTAGTGAAAAATAAATTGCAAGCTGTTTATCCTTTCCATGTGTTGCTTTCCATGTGTTTCCATGTGTGTTGCTTTTGAGGTTGTTACGATAAAGCTACTGTGAGTATTTGCATGCAAATGTTGCTGTAAATGTGTTTTCATTTATTTTTAGAATTTCTGAATCTTATGGTAATGGTATGTTTAACGGCAAGAAACTGCCAAACTCTTTTTCCAAAGTGGTTGTGACATTTTATATTTCTACTAGTGAAATAGGAGAAGTCTAGTTGCTTGCTCTATATCTTTACCAACATTTGCTCTTTTAATTTCACCTATTCTCTTGTCTTTAAGGTAGTAACTCACTGTCATTTTAATTTGTATTTTCCCGATGACCAGGAATGTTGGACATCGTTCTTGTTCATTTGTACATCTCTTCTTGGTGAAACATTTACTCACATCTTTTGATTACTTATGTTCCGTTAGGGGTATTTACTAGTTTGTAGATGGAACTGTTTAGATTTTTTATGCAGTCTGGATGTAAGTCCCTTGTTAGACATACAATGTCAAAGTGTAAATATTTGCTCCTAGTGTGTATTTTCCATTTATGTTTTTAAAGAACAAGAGTTTTTATTTAGCTGGGCACTGATGGCTCACACCTGTAATCCAAGCTACTCAGGAGGTTGAGATCTGAAGGTTGTGGTTCAAAGCCAGCTCTGGCAGGAAAGTCCTAAGACTCATCTCTCCAGTTAACTACCAGAAAACCAAAAGAGGCTTTGTGGCTCCAAGTGATAGAGAGCTAGCTTTGAGTGCTAGCCTTGAGTGAAAGACCCCAGGGACAGTGCCCAGTCTCTTGAGTTAAAGCCCCATGACCTCCCTCCCTCCAAAAAAAGTTTCATTTAGTTCAAGTCAATGTAATATATTTTTTCCTATATATTTCACATTTTTTTCTGTGTGCGAAATCAGTGATACTACAAAAGGATCATTTTCACATGCTTTCTTTTAGCGATTTTTCCAGATTTAGCTTCTTATAAGTTGTCTTCTCGCTGCATTTAGGGCTAGCATTTTCTGCCGAGATAAGAAGTCCCAGGATTTTTTTCCTTTGGCTGTCTTGATTTGGAGCCCTACTGTTCCAGATCTTAGCCTTCCTCAGAATTGGGATGACAGGCGTGGAATGCCCAATTCTGTGTTTGTTGGTTGGCTGGCCTCAAACCATGGTCTTCCCAGGTCATCTCAGCCGTGTGATGTAGCTTGGGGCAGCACCTGTGTGATGTCTTGTTGTTAGGTGTTTATAGAACTTCTCTAGGTATTCTTGTCAAATCACCCCATTTATTATTGCAAAATTCCAATTTCAGTATTTTTTGAGTTGGTCCTAAGATTAGCTCACAGCTGGTGCTGTATGCCTTGAGCCATACCTCCATCTAGGATTTTTTTTGCTGTTTTTGTTTTGTTTTGTTTTAGATAAGAATCTCAGGTTGTCTGTTGGGCTGGCTTTGAACCATGATCCTCAGATTTCATCCACAGGCTTAGCTACATTGTAAAGTCCTGTCCAAAACAAAACAAAAGATCTGTTAGCTATTTTGGCCTAGGTTCTGTGATCTTAAAGAAGAAACACTTTCAAGCTGGGTACCTGTAATTCAGGAGTCTGAGATCTGCAGATCAAGCCAGCCTAGGCAAGAACCTATGAAACTCTATATTTCCAATTAACAAGTAAAAGTACCAGAAGTGGAACTGTGGATCAAGTGGTAGAGCCCTAGCTTTGAGCAAAAAAGCTCAAGGACAGCACCCCCAGGTCCTGAGTTCAAGCCTCAGGATTCACATCTACCCACACAAATAAAGGATAGACACTGTCAGTCAGTGGCTGTGGCTCCAGTACTGGGGATGGTGCACTGCTGCGCTCTACCGCAGGCCTCAGATTATCTTATACAACCTCTTCACTTGCTGATTTACAAGAACTCCTGCTAAATATTGTCTCATCAATCATGTGCATGCATTAGTTAAGCCTCACCAATGCTTGAAGCGTGTGGAAGGAGGCGATTCTACTTTTCACTTAGTCTGCATTGTGTATGGTTCTTTGCCTTAGTAAGGAGACTGGATACCTTTTCATGTCCCTGACATGTGCTTCTAAGAGGTCAATAGCTGCCTGTTTTCTATGATATCCCAAACACATTGCAGCTGTTAAATCAGTTGCTTTGCCTAGTCATGAATTCTGCCAGTTCCAGCCAGCTGACCCTTAAAAGTGGCCAGTACCCCAGCCCTCTGCCTCTGTCTGTGGGCTGGCCAATAGAAGGGAAGTGTCGTCTGTCTGAAGCTGGCTGAAGAGCTCTTTGCTGACTTCTATCAAGTGGCTAACCTTGGGTGTTAGAAAGCAGTTGACTCATCCTTGTTTTCATTCTCTTTCTACTGCTCTGTCTTGGTTTCTTTGCTATAAGAAACAGGTAACTTCAAGTAGGTCTTCGTCTCTTTATTCATGCAATACTAACTTACAACCAGTGGTCTTTCCTAATATTTTGAATAGGAAAGTAAAGAGAAAATGGATCTTTAAGAGTATTTGGAGGCTGGGAATGTGGCTCAGTTGTAGAGTGCTTGCCTAGCATGCATTTGAATTCCTGAGTACCACATACACAGAAAAGACCAGAAATGGCACTGTGGCTCAAGTGGTAGAGCACTAGCCTTGAGCAGAAGAATTCAGGGACCATGCCCAGGCCCTGAGTTCAATCCCCAGGCCTGGCATGTACACATGTACGCATGCACGCATGCATGCATAAATAAATAAATAGGATGAGCAAAAGATTAGACAGTTGTCTCCACTTCGTAGTTTGCTGTTGACTTGCGTGTGCTGCTGCCTGTGTTTTAAGAGTTCTCTGTGGGGAGCTCTTAGGACACGTTTATCTTCTTTGGAACTTCATGTAGTTGGTCTAATACATAAAGCAGCCAAGACCGTCAGATCCTCCTTGTTGCCATTGATAAGTTTGTCAGCTCTCAAGCCACAGCTTTGTGTACATTCATGTATTTTTGTCTGGGCCTTATGGATAGGCCTCAGACATTCCACAGCTACCTGGAAGACATTATCAACTACTGCTGGGAGCTTGAGGAGGGGAAACCCAACCCCCTGAGAGAAGCCAGTTTCCAAGACCTGCCTCTTCGTACCCGTGTGGAGATTCTGCACCGCCTCTGTGATTACCGGCTAGATGCAGATGATGTCTTCGATCTACTCAAGGTGCTTCCCTGAAAGCCCTTTCTCTAGCACAGTAAAAACCCAGTAGTTGAGAATGGAGCTTTGAAATCAGAGCCTAGACACTGTCCCTAAGCTTTTTTGCTAAAGGCTAGTGCTCTACCACTTGAGCCACAGTGCTGCTTCTATCTTTTAGTGGTTAGTTAGACGTAAGAGCTCTTGGATCTTTTGGGGGGGGGGGGTGGTAGGAATTTGAACTAGGGCCTGGACATTGTCCCTGAGCCTTTTTTGTTTTGTTTTTGTTTTGCTCAAGGTTAATGCTTTACTACTTGAGCCACAGTTCCACTTCTGGCTTTTTGGTCATGAATTGGAGATAAAAAGGCTCATGGCCTTTCCTGCCTGGGCAGGCTTTGAGTCATGATCCTCAGACCTCAGCCTCCTGAGTAGCTGGGATGACAGACATGAGCCACGGATGCCCGGCTGGCAGGTGTCCGGATCATACAGGATTAGACCTGGTGATGACTTCTAGTCCTTTCTTGGTCATGTCATTTAGAAGTAGTCTTCATTCAGGACTCCAGCCTAGGTCAGGCCCTGGGGTAAATTGGGAGTCTCAGCTGGAGCAGAATGTTGCTGTGGGTTCTGACTGAGCTGCCATAGTGGATTACATGGGACAGAGCCTTAGAACATCTTATCCTACCCACTACCTTTTGTGTACATATAAAGTAAATCTAAGCCAGGTAGTCAGACCATTCATTGGAATTCTCCGTTTTTGGAGGGGTGGGAGCCGTGGTTGGGGTAGGGAACATTTCAAGTATTTCTATATCTTGTTCTTCGAAGAAGGTACCCCCATCCCATTCTGTGTTTTATCTGCCCAGATGGAAAAATGATATCCTGTACTTGGCATTTTGAAACAGGTGATAAGTTCGTGTATTGAAGTTTTCTTCCATTTATTTAGTTCATTGTTTTCCCCAACCCTCCTTCCTTTTCTGCCAAGGGTCTGGATGCAGACAGTCTCCGTGTAGAAGCTCTAGGGGAAGACAATTCAGGGGCACTCTACTGGTATTTCTACGGAACATGAATGTATAAAGAGGATCCAGTACAAGGGAGGTCTAATGGGGAACTCTCCTTGAGCAGGTAAAGTCTTCAGTGTCAAGGCTGTAATAGCTACATGTAAAAATGTCTTTAAAGTTACATGCCTCAGTGCTGGGTTGTGGCTTAAGCCATAGAGCACCACTTTGCAAACCTTACGCCCTAGGCTCAAACCCTGGTACCACACATACATAAAAGAAGAAAGCTCATACAAACAAAGAAAGCTAGAACTTTATTTTCTAATGAGGGGAATTAACTGTATCAGCATTCTTGAAGGGAGAGTAATTTCATATACAAATAAAAAGGAGCAGGGCACCAGTTGCTCACACCTGCTATATTTCCAGACATGTTTAAAATATGTCCCAATCAATCTCACCCCTTATATCAATTTCCTTTCCCCCTTCTCCCCTTCCTACCATCCCAAAACAATTTCAACATGCTTCCTTGTTCAATTTTCATAGCTGCAAGCCATCTCTTTCAATCAAATTTATACCCTTCCAAAATATGTTTCAAAATTATGCACCCTTGGCCTCTTCCTCTCGGTCCCATATTGAACTCGAGTTGGAAGAGGCCAGTCCGGTCTCAAAATGGAGGTAAAACCGCCGCCCGGGTCGCCCCCAGCCTGACTCTGGCTGTCGCTCCTGTCACTGGGGGGAGGAGGGCCATGATCCAAAGGAACCAGAGCAGCTGCGGAAGTTGTTTATTAGTGGTCTGAGCTTCAAAACTACAGATGATAGTTTAAGAGAACATTCTGAGAAATGGGGCACACTCACAGATTGTGTGGTAATGAGAGATCCTCAGACAAAACGTTCCAGGGGCTTCGGTTTTGTGACTTACTCTTGTGTTGAAGAGGTGGATGCAGCCATGTGTGCTAGACCCCACAAGGTTGATGGGCGTGTTGTGGAACCAAAGAGAGAGGTTTCTAGAGAGGATTCTGTGAAGCCAGGAGCCCATCTAACAGTGAAGAAAATTTTTGTTGGTGGTATTAAAGAAGATACAGAAGAATATAATTTGAGAGACTACTTTGAAAAATATGGCAAGATTGAAACCATAGAAGTTATGGAAGACCGGCAGAGTGGAAAAAAGAGAGGATTTGCCTTTGTAACTTTTGATGATCATGATACAGTTGATAAAATTGTTGTTCAGAAATACCACACTATTAATGGGCATAATTGTGAAGTGAAAAAGGCCCTTTCTAAACAAGAGATGCAGTCTTCTGGATCACAAAGAGGTCGTAGAGGTGGATCTGGCAACATTATGGGTCGTGGAGGAAACTTTGGAGGTGGTGGAGATAATTTTGGATGTGATGGAAACTTTGGTGGAAGAGGAGGCTATGATGGTGGAGGTGGTGGCAGCAGAGGTAGCTATGGAGGAGGTGATGGTGGATACAATGGATTTGGAGGTGATGGTGGCAACTATGGTGGCCGTCCTGGTTATAGTAGTAGAGGAGGCTATGGTGGTGGTGGACCAGGTTATGGAAACCAAGGTGGAGGATATGGGGGTGGTGGAGGAGGATATGATGGTTACAATGAAGGAGGAAATTTTGGTGGTGGTAACTATAATGATTTTGGAAATTACAGTGGACAACAGCAATCAAATTATGGACCCATGAAAGGGGACAGTTTTGGTGGAAGAAGCTCTGGCAGTCCATATGGTGGTGGTTATGGATCTGGTGGTGGAAGTGGTGGATATGGTAGTAGAAGGTTTTAAAACAACAGAAAAAAAGGCTACAGTTCTTAGCAGGAGAGAGAGAGCGAGGAGTTGTCAGGAAAGCTGCAGTTTACTTTGAGACAGTCGTCCCAAATGCCTTAGAGGAACTGTAAAAATCTGCCACAGAAGGAACGATGATCCATAGTCAGAAAAGTTACTGCAGCTTAAACAGGAAACCCTTCTTGTTCAGGACTGTCATAGCCACAGTTTGCAAAAAGTGCAGCTATTGATTAATGCAACGTCGTGTCAATTAGATGTATATTCCTGAGGTCTTTTATCTGTTGTAGCTTTGTCTTTGTCTTTTCATTACATCAGCTATATTGCCCTGTGAATTGTGGTAGTGGTACCAGGAATAAAAAATTAAGGAATTTTTAATTTTTCAATATTTGTGTAGTTCAGTTTTTCTACATTTTAGTACAGAAACTTTAACAAAATGCAGTTTTGAAGGTGTTTCCTTGTGAGTTAACAAGTAAAGATCATTGTTAATTACTATTTTGTATGAATTTTGCTAAAGTTAACTGTAAAGAAACACCTACTGACTTGCAGTTTAAGGGGAATCTGTTCTCATTTCCAAACCATGATAAGAATGGGCGCTGACATGTGGAGAGAATAGATACTTGCATGTATGCATTGTGTGTTTTAGATACATAGGATTGGGTATTTAAATTAGCATATTTGTGAATTTAATAGCATTAAGATTACCTTCAAATGAAAAAAAAACCCTCAAAATCCCTATTTGTGCATTTTCCTTCAATGTAATCATGGTTTTAGTGTGTTTTAAGATTTGCAGAATCATAGCTGTGTTTAGAACATCTCCATTCTACATTTACCTTGATCACATTGAGAATGACTGCTACCATAGTTTTGGAGTGTAAAGCATGTCTGCTGCCCTCTATTTAAATTTGTAAAGGGTAGGGGATGTTTTCCCCATCCCTTTAGAAACCATTCTTAATTTTTGATTCAGGACCAATAAGTGTGCAATGTCTGAGCATATTAATGGATACCTGATTTTATTCTGTTTTTCCTTTGAGACCCCTGAGGCCTATAAATTTTATTACTTTTCTTTCCTTGGTTTAATTTCTCCATGCAAGTTTTCAGAGGAAGAGAATAAAAAGACACTTTATTGTCATATCCTTAAAAAAAAATTATGCACCCTCTACTATACCTTTGTCTCTGAGTCTCTTTTGTAATTTAATTTGGTTCAGCAGTATAGTAATGTGTATGCTATTTATTTATGAAAAGCAGTTTGTGATTTATTTATTTATTTATTTATTTATTTATTTATTTATTTATTTATTTATTTATTTATGAAAAGCAGTTTGAGATCTCTGATCAGAATTAAAAAGAAAAGAGGGATAGTGCTTGCCTAGCCGGGCACTGGTAGCTACTCAGGAGGCTGAGATCTGAGGATCACCAATCAAAGCAAGCCCGGACAAGAAAGGCCATGAAACTCTTATCTCCAATAAAACCACCAGAAAACCAGAAGTGGTACAATGGCTCAAATGATACAGTGCTAGCCTTGAGCTGAAGAGTTCAGGGACAGCACCCAGACCTAGAGTTCAAGCCCCACAACTGACAAATAGATAGATAGATAGATACATACATACATACATAGATAGATACATAGATAGATACATAGATAGATACATAGATAGATGGTGCTTGCCAAGCAACTGAGTTTTATTCCCAGCACAACAAAAAAACAAAGCAAACAAAAAGCAAAGCACTTATGTGTGCATATTTTTAAAAGATAAGAACCTATAGCCTTTTTGGTCTAACAGTATGAAAATATAGAATTTTAGAAATTTAGGATATTTTGTTCTTGCCAATATATATAGTTTTCATATAACTAAAAAGGTGATATTTTGTTTTCTGAACAAATGTCCTCCAATTGCATTCACTTTCCTGTAAATGACATGATTTCCTGTAAAGTATACATACATACAGTGCCAATACCATGTTTTTGTTACCATGATTCTTTTTTTTTTTTTTTTTTTTTTTTTTTGGGTCAGTCATGGGGGGGCCTGGGCGCTGTCCCTGCGCTCTTCAGCTCAAGGCAAGCGCTCTACTGCTTAAGCCACAGTGCCACTTCCGTTTTCGAGTGGTTTTATTGGAGATACGAGTCTCATGGACTTTCCTGCCCAGGCTGGCTTTGAACCATGATACTCAGATCTCAGCCTTCTGAGTAGCTAGGATTACAGGCATGAGCCACCAGCGCCCAGCTTACCCTGGTTCTTCAAGATAATTTGACGTTTGGTATTATGTTTGATGTCTATGTTTGAATACTGTTTGTAGTATCTTTTTTCTGTTGAGATCTAGTTTAATTCCATTTTGGTCTGATAGAATATTTCAATTTTCTTATATTTTCTCAGACTTCCTATATATTCTAGAAAGTCTTATGAGCTGCCAAGAAGAATGTGTATTGTGTTGTAACATCTATAGATGTCTGATGATTTCATTTTGTCTACACTGCCATTTAATGCTGCCATTCTAGGATTTCTTTACTGATGTTTTTGTATGGATAACCTATCTGTGAAAGTGAAATACTGAAGTCTCTCATTATTATTTACCAAAGTTTATAAGTTCAGAAATATTTAATAAATCTGAGTGTGAGCTATTTTGTGCATATATATTAACAATCATAATTTTTCTTCATGGATCATTACCTTCATTAATATGAAGCGACTTTGTTTCTTCAGACTAATTTTTAGCTTGCAATCTATAGTATCAGATATAAATATGGCTAATGCTGAACACTTTTGAAGTCCATTTGCTTGGAAGGTCTTTTTTCCCATTCTTTTACCCCAAGCCATGTGTTTCTTATAGGCAACAAAGAGTTAGGTCTTGTTTTAGGTATTGTTTTTTGATCTAAGTATCCATTATGTTTTTTGAGGGTTTTGTTTGTTCGATTTTTCAGTCATGGGGGTTGAACTCGCATCTTTCGATTTTTTAGTCATGGGGGTTGAACTCGCATCCTGGGCATTTTCTCTGAGCTCTTTTTGCTCAAGGCTAGTGCTCTACTACTTTGAGCTACCACTCCACTTCCAGGTTTCTAATGGTTAATTGGTGGCAAGAGTCTAATAGACTTTCTTGCCCAGGCTTGCTTTGAACCACGATCCTCAAATCTCAGCCTCCTGAGTAACTAGGATTACAGATGTGAGACACCAGAACCTGACTAGTGTATGTCTTTTGACTAAAGAACTAAGATCTTTAACATTCAATGTCAGTATTGAGAGAAGTATGCCATGTTTCCTGGCATTTTGTTTTTTTGTGATGTTTGCTTCTTCTGCGGGTAATTTTTCCCTAACTACCTTTTGTGGTGCTAGTTTGAAAGCCATAAATTCCAGTAGTTTTTGTTTTTTGTGGAATGTTGTTATTTCTCAACCAATTTTTATGGATAGCTTCACTATGTAAAATAGTCTGGGTTGACAGTTGTCTTTTGGGTCTGGAATAATGTCTTTCCAAGTCCTCCTTGCATTTAGTTATCTGTGTTGAGAAATCTGCTGTTTTTACAAGGAGCTTGTGATAGTAAGTTACTTGCTTCCTCTCTTTTGACATTTTCGATATTCTGTATATTTAGATAGCTTACTATACTGTATCTAGGAGCATTTCTTTTCTAATCTTGCCTGTTTGGAGTATGGTAGGCCTCCAGCACAAGGATGATACTCTATTTCTCAAACATTTTCTGCTATTATTTTGTTGAATAGGTTTTCAAAGCCTTTAGTTTTTATTTCTTCTTCCTCATCTATCCCTACATCTGTAGGTTTAATCTTTTGACTGTGTCTGAGAAGACTTGTATGTCTCTTGGTCCTTCTAAGTACTTTTGCAATGCTTTGACTGATCTAATTTATCTGCTCCAGTCTTTTCCAATATGCCTTAGAATCCAGGGTATCTTTGTACTCTTGGAAGACCTTCTTTAACAATGGTAGTAGTAGGAAGCAAAAGTAATTTTGAAATACATTTTTTTGTTTTTGTTTTTTTTTTGGTCAGGTCGTGGGGCCTGAACTCTGGGCCTGGACGCTGTCTCTCAGATCTTCAGCTCAAGGCTAGTGCTCTACCACTTGAGCCACAGTACCACTTCTAGCTTTTTTCTTTTTTGCTTATGTGGTGCTGAGGAATCAAACCCACGGCCTCATGCATGCAAGGCAAGCGCTTCACCACTGAGCCACCTTCCCAGCCCTTGAAATACATTTTGAAGGAGGATGAATAATTAATTAGCACACACAAGGCCCTGGATTGGATCCTCAACATCATAAAATTTTTTTTAAAGAATCTAAAGTAAGTAAGTATTCACAGAATTGCCAGATTTTATGCACACTCAGCAAAGTCCATCAATGAACCAAACCCTCCCTTTGATCCTACACAAATTTACACATCAAGCAATGCTCTAGAATAATGTTACAGCCCTAAACATTAAAACAAATAACAATATTCTTTTTTTGGGGGGGTGGGGGTGGTCCGGTCATGGGCCTGAATTCTGGGCCTGAGCGCTGTCAGCTCTTCAGCTCAAGGCAGGCACTCTACCACTTGAGCCATAGCGCCACTTCTGGCCCTTTTTTTCTGGTTATGTGGTGTGCTAAGGAATTGAACTCAAGGCCTCATGAGTACAAGGCAAACGCTGTACCACTGAGCCACCTTCCCAGCCCCAAAATAACAATATTCTTACCATGAAGTTTTTCTTGGATCCTGTGGGCTTCAGCTAATTGCTCTTCAGCAGCTCATCTTCCAAGGCCAGTTTCCTTTCTAGCAACAGCCAGATCATATTCCAGACTTTGTCGTAATGCTTCGCCTTTTTCAACCTCAGACCGCAGCTTGGCAATCTGGCTCTCATAGCTTGACAAGTAAAAACAAATTTGTAAGCTTAACAGATAACATTAAAACATGTTTCTAAGATAGTGATATCATGTACTTAACCATTTAAACTTCTTAGAAAAACTTGATTCCATACATTTGTAAGAATTCACAAATTTGTATTTTCTGAAACACTAGAAATATTATTGTATCAAATGATATTCAGTAGTTCCTTGCTTTAGAGGGAGAAAAAAACAACAACTCGTAAAGCCAGGCACCTATAGTTCATGCCTGTAATCCTAGTAACCCAGAGCTACTTTATGCAGAAGACAAAGGCTCAAAGCCAGCCCAGCAAAGTCCATGAGACTTCCCTTTCCAAAATAAGTAGCAAAATAAGTAGCAAAAAGCTTGGCTAGAGGTAAGGCTCAAGTAGCAGAATACAAGTAAACTAGCAAGCTTAGCCAAAAACATTTAAACTCTCATATGAATTGTTATACAAATAAAGAAAAATCATGCCTTTTAATGATAAGTAAGTACTTAAAGAACATGAAACATAAGTAATTAAAACTTATTTTCTCAGCCAGGCGCCGGTGGCTCACACCTGTAATCCTAGCTACTCAGGAGGCTGAGATCTGAGGATCACGGTTCAAAGCCAGCCCAGGCAGGAAAGTCCATGAGACTCTTATCTCCAATAAATCACTAGAAAGCTGGAAGTGGCGCTGTGGCTCAAGCAGTAGAGTACTCACCTTGAACTGAAGAGCGCAAGGACAGCGCCCAAGCCCAAGGTTCAAGCTCCACGACCAACAAAAAAACCCACAAAACTTATTTTCTCTACTTCTATTCTATAAACATAATCACAAAGAAAACTGCATCAAAGTACAATTTTGTTTGTGTGGGTGGGGGGTGGTCATAGGGCTTGAACTCTGGGTCTGGGTGCTGTCCCTCAGCACTTCAGCTGAAGGCTAGTGCTCTACCATTTGAGCCATAGCGCCACTTCTGGTTTTCTGGTGGTTCATTGGAGATAAGAGTCTCACAGACTTTCCTGCCTGGGCTGGATTTGAACCACATCCCTTAGATCTCAGCCTCCTGAGTAGCTAGGATTACAGACAACACCTGGCTAAAAGTACAATTTATTAAACATTGTCTATATTATTTTTTGTTGATTATGACATCAGTGGCAAAACATATAGTAATAAAAGTGGCAACTCTTGGGTCTGGGAAGGTGGCTCAGTGGTAGAGGGCTTGCCTTGCATGCATGAGGCCCTGGTTTCGATTCCTCAGCACCACATAAGCAAAAAGAAAAAAGCTGGAAGTGGCACTATGGCTCAAGTAGTAGAGCGCTAGCCTTGAGCTGAAGAGCTGAGGGACAACGCCCAGGCCCAGAGTTCAGGCCCCACGACTGACCCCCTCCCCTAAAAAAAGTGGCAACTCTGCAAAAATCATAACAAACTACTAATATATGATCCTCCATTAACAATTATGAAATAGGTCAGAGAGAACTAGATGATTTAAAAGGTCCTTTTTCTAATTCTAAAATCATATGATTTAATCAATGATTCATATTAAATACTTATGTGGTAAGCACTGTGAAAGATACAAACCAAATGTTACTGAACTACTGAGTCAAGGAATTAAATTCTACAGAAGGTATATAGGTTCAGTTTTATAAGAGTACCTCACAAAATCCAGTTAAACTGCTTACTATATCAGACTGTGGTCTATATATCTATCAAATAAAGAAAAGACAAAAGGCTGTGTGAAAGTAGTTCATGCCTATAATCCTAGCTACTCAGGAAGCTGAGATCTATAGATCATGGTTTGAAGCCAGTCTAGGCAAGAAAGCCCAAGAGTTTCTTATTTTCAATTAACTACCAAAAAAGCCAGTAGTGGGGTTGTGGCTCAAGTTGTAGACTACTAACCTTGAGTAAAATGTCTCAGGGACAGTGCCTAACCCTAAGTTCAAGCCCTAGGGTCAAAATCAAACAAGGAAAGAAAAGACAAAGGGACTTCTGAAAGACACATCAGAAATTACTACTAGCTGCTATTAATATGTATGTGGCAGAAACTACATTCTTTCTTCACAAATAAAGAACCAGTGAGTGGGGCTGGGAAGGTGGCTCAGTAGTAGAGTGCTTGCTTTGCATGCATGAGGCCCTGGGTTTGATTTCTCAGCACCACATAAGCAGAAAAAGTTGGAAGTGGGGCTGTGGCTCAAGTGGTAGAGCACTAGACTTGAGCAGAAGAGCTGAGGGACAGTGCCAGTTCAGGCCCCACAGCCAACAAAAACAAACAAATAAATAATGAGGTTTGGAGGTATGGATCAGTGACAGAGCATAGTATACACAAGATCCTGAGTTCAATATTCACCACAAGGGCAAAAAAGTGGGGAAGGAGAAAGAAAAAACCATATGACATAGTAATTTACAAATGTCCATTAGCATGTAAGAAGAGAAACAGCCAGGCCCCAGTGGCTCACACCTGTAATCCTAGCTAAGGATCATGGTTCAAAGCCAGCAGGGGCAGAAACGTCCCTGAGACACTTATCTCCAATTAACCACTCAAAAAAACAGAAGTGTTGCTGTGACTCAGAGGTAGAGTGCTAGCCTTGAGAAAAAAAATGCTCAGGGACAGCACCCAGGCCCTGAGTTCATGCCCCGCAATAGACAAAAATTTAAAAAGAAAAAAAATCACCTTATTTATAAATTTAAGGTAACTCTAATATTTTGTTCCAGCTTCATTCCATTACTCCCTGCCCATTCCCTCACCTTTCATAATACTAAAGTAGTTAGCACTGGATCCTCTTTTGTGTTAGTTTTTTTCCTTGTTTGGTTCAAATCCATCCAGATCGTTTTCATTTTCTATACACAGGCATTCTCCCTTTTTTTTCAGGTTGTAAATAATTCTAAATAGTTGTTCCTTCTCTATTCCTTGATCTCTCCAAATAATTCTGGCTTTATAGGTTACTTTAATGTCTACTGTGTTTCTTTGGATCTTTATATCAATACGCTCTACTGATGTCTCCAATGAAGTTAATTGATTCAGCTTCCATTTTTGTGATCAAACTTCAATAATAATACTCACATCTTGGAATCAGAAATGGTCTCAAGATGGGTTTCTGACATTGGGGGGCTAATTTAGGTAAGTCTAACTATAGTGAAGATCCTGCAGCAAGTAATCCACTAGTAATCCACAATACACAGCAGGACCACAGATAATTAAATTATCATGCAAAGCTGTTTAAGATGAAGTGCCATTTGAAACCAAACAGTTAGAAAATGAAGTAGAAAAGCAACTCACCATTATTGCATTATCTTTGCCAAAAGACTAAATATTACTAAACAATTTGCAAAAACAATCTCAGGGATTCAGGAACACAGCTCAAGACAGACAAAAAGTCAGGTACTAGTAACTTAAATCTATAGTCCTAGCTACTCAGGAGGCTGAAACTTGAAGGAAAAGTCTTCAATTAACCGGCAAAAAGCCAGAATTAAAGGTGAGGCTTAAGTAGCAGAGTGTCCAGCTATGAGCAAGCAAGCCAAAGAAGAGTGAGAAGCTCTAATTTCAAGCCTCAGTACTAGAAGATACTCAGAAAACTCAGAGAATTTCCATGGTGGCTTTTAAAGAATCTCTTATATCCTGTAGCCCTAGAACATACAAGTTCAAGAACCAGACTCTAATTATGCTGAACACTGAATTATCTTTAATGGTGAGTCTAACCAAGTTTCTCCTAAAAAGTTTCAATTTGGAGATAATTAGGAAATAAAGGACCTTGGTTGAGAGCTTTCAGAATTACATAAACCTAAAAATTGTGAACCCCAAGTATCTCCAAAATAATTTTTACCCATCCCTCCTCTTTGAAGTAACTAGCCTTCTACTGCTCAAAGATTTATTCATGACTACAAGAAGGAGCTGACTTATGAGTATTTCCAAAATCCACCTGCACTGCTGCCATTAAAAACTTACTCAAGGGCTAGGAAGTTGGCTCAGTGGTAGAGCACTTGCCTTGCATGCCTGAGGCCCTCGGTTCGATTCCTCAGCACCACATAAGCAAAAAAAGAAAAAGAAAAAACCTGGAAGTGGCGCTGTGACTCAAGTGGTAGAGCGCTAGCCTTGAGCTGAAGAGCTGAGGGACAGTGCCCAAGCCCAGAGTTCAGGCCCCATGACCTGACCCCCCAAAAAAACTTACTCAAATCTCAGTTTCTATAGGAGAAATGCACAGCTGACACTAGAGATAACAACATATATAACAAAAGAATTACATGCTTTTTTTTTTTTTTTTTTTTTTTTTTTGGTCATGGGGCTTGAAATTCAGGCTTCATCACTATCCCTCAGCTCTTCAGCTCAAGGATAACGCTCTACCACTTGAGCCACAGCGCCACTTCTGATTTTCTAGTGGTTTATTGCAGATAAGAGTCTCACAAACTTTCCTGCTCCAGCTGGCTTTGAACCTCAACCTTCAGATCTAGCCTGCTGAGTAGCTAGATTACAGGAGTGAAACATCAGTGCCAGGCATGAGTACATTTCTTATCAAACATTGTTACCTCCTCCTTTGTTTTTTCCCTGCCATCCCTTCCCTCCCATCTCCACAACTACATCCCTCCCTGCCCCATTTAAAAAAATTTTTTTTTAACCTACTGGTCAAAGCCCTCATTGTTTTTTTGTGTTTTTGGGGGTATAACTGGTCCTGGGGCTTAAATTTAGGGCCTGGGCATCTCCCTTTACTATTTTTGTTCAACGCTAGTGCTGTACCAATTTAGCCACAGCTCCACTTCCTACATGTCACTGGTTAATTGGAGATAGAGTCTCACAGGATTTCCTGCTCTGGGTACCTTCCAATGGAGATTTCCAACACTCAGTCTGCTGAGAAGCTAGCATTATAGGCACCCAGGTTCTGATTGCTTTTTGATATTCACGGTGGAAAACTTACACTGACTTTATCACGCCTCTGACTGAACTGGATCTTTGATTACTATTCTTACAAAAACTTATTATTATTATTATAAAGGTGAGGTACAGAGGAATTACAGTTACAATAAGTTAGGAAAAGAGTACTTTTTTGTTGTTGTTCATTGTGGGGCTTGAACTCTGTCCCTCAGCTCTTCAGCTCAAGGCTAGCACTCTACCACTTAAGCCACAGTGCCACTTCCAATTTTTTCTGTTTATGTGGTGTTGAGGAATTGAATCCAGGGACTCATGCATGCGAGGCAAGCACTCTACCACTGAGCCACCTTCCCAGCCCCCCAAGAGGATATTTCTTTTGGACAATGTCACCTCTTCCCTCTCTCTGTTTTTCCATCCTGTCCTCACTCACAAGTTATATAGTTCACTTTTCAACATAGTGAATACCACTGTTGCATTTGTTCACTAATGTTCTTTATTTTTATTATATTTCCCTATATTTTTGCTAATTCTCACTATGTTTACATCAGATTTAAAACATCACATGAAATGTCTATACGTATTATATATAATATATATTATATATAGAATATATAATTATATAATTATAAAATCACAAAGTGTAAGGTATGTTAGTACTATTGTGTATTAAGATGAATAATTATATTAAAATATAAAGGAAGGGATTGTCGTTAATTTTGGGGTAGTACAGGACTGGGGTTTGAACTCAGTGCATGTATTAGGTCAGTGTTCTACCACTTGAGCCAATACAATGCAAAATATTTTCATTAAAATGAATGTATTTGTCCTAAAAGAAAAATCAGTGCTTTGAAAGGGTTAACATCTTAGTACATGAAAAATTCATAAAGATAAAATATCCTCATGCATGTGTCTTTGTTCCTGAGAATTGAACGTAGAGCTCTATCACTGAGCTATATTCTTAATCCTCTATATACCTTTTTTTTTTTTTTTTTTTTTTTGGTCGGTCATGGGGCTTGAACTCTGGGCCTGGGCACTGTCCCTCAGCTCTTCAGCTCAAGGTTAGAGCTCTACCACTCCACTTGAGCTGCAGTGCCACTTCCAGTTTTCTGGTGGTTTATTTGAGGTAAGAGTTTCACGGACTTGCCAGCCTGGGCTGGCTTTGGACCACGATCCTCAGATCTCAGCCTCCTGAGTAGCTAGGATTACAGGCGTGAGTCCGGGCAACCATCTATATTCTTTAATACAGGGTCTCACTGAGTTGCCTAGGCTGGCTTCCAATTCCTGATCCTTCTACCTTCACCTCTATGATAGCTGGGATTATAGACAAGCACTCCGACCTTCTATGCCTTATCTTTCCATCAGGGTTCATCACCTGCTTCTTCTCATCCATTTAAATATTTGGTAGAAAAATTGATTATCTGCCAAGTATAGGCAATGCATAAGATGATGTCTACTTCTAAGTAGTTTACAACTGCCAAGAAAGATTGTAAATAGGCGCCACTGGAAGATGAAGCTGAGCCTTTCCAGATAGGATTTTTGGCCTGAGTCATTTCAGAAAGAGTTAAACAGAATGATCTGCTGGTGGAAAACAAGCTAGGGAGTGGTTCCATTGTAGGTGAAATGACCCAAGTAGGAGTTTGTATGTTTAAAATTTAGTGAACCATTACCATTTCTTTAATTTTTTGAGTAAGATACAAAATACCAATGGAATCTAATGCAGATGATCAATTCTTGAGTGTCAGCTATGATGAAGTTGTTTTACACTTTTTGCTTACAAAAGGATTACAAATTGCAGTTCATGAGACTTTCTGAATTTAGTTCAGGGAAAGGTCTTTTTCTTTTTCTTTTTTTTTTTTAATCAATTTATGGTGGGATTCAGGTCCTCAGAACCCAGGAATATTGAGATCTATTAATTAGGTACAGTCAAAACCCTTTTTTCAAAATATAACTGTGATGTTCCAAAGTTGTTTTATTTTCAAACTATTTGATACTTAATTTTCTTTAAAAAGACAGTTCTTAAAAATAAATCACAGTTCTAGTTATGGTACCTAGGAAGAGGAGGTGGGGGAATACCCATTAGATAGAGAATCATGGAGTGAGAAGCTAAGTATTTCCCAAGTATTAAAAGATCACTTTGGGGTCTGGGAAGGTGGCTCAGTGGTAGAGCGTTTGCCTTGCATGCATGAGACCCTGGGTTCGATTCCTCAGCACCACATAAGCACAAAGAAAAAAACCAGAAGTGGTGCTGTGGCTCAAGTGGTAGAGCACTAGCCTTGAGCTGAAGAGCTGGGGGACAGCGCCCAGGCCCAGAGTTCAGGCCCCACGACCGGACCCAAAAAAAAAAAAACAACAAAGATCACTTTGTTCATTGATTTTGTTTTATATTTATATATTTTCATGAAAACAATGTGTACAGTAGTGTGCCCAAATCTGCAGTATGTGGCTTGATGGACTTTTCCAATGTGCCTTGATCCCTTCTCCTTCCAGGTCTTTATCAATTTCAGTTTGTTTCCTTTTTTCCCCTAGTCTACTTTTTCAGTAGAGTCTTACTAGAATAATCCTTAATATAATAATCCTTTGGTATTTTAAGCTAGCAGTTCCCTTTAGGAAAATCTGTTTAACTCTTTTGTATATGCTTTGACTTTGAAACATTGCAAGCTTCTTGTCCCTGTGCTCTTGAGCTCAAGGCGAGCACTCTGCCACTTGAGCTATAGCACCACTTCCAGTTTTCTAGTGATTTTATCTGAGATAAGAGTCTCACCGACTTTCCTGCCTGGGCTGGCTTTGAACCTCGATCCTCAGCCTCCTGAGTAGCTAGGATTACAGGCCACTGTCACCGGCACTAGTGGTAGTTTAAAAATAAGATTTTGTTATTATTAAAGTGTTTTGTACAGGGGTTACCATTTCATAAGTAATGAGTACATTTCTGTTTTGGAACTTTGCCACCTCTTCCTATTAGCAGTACTTTTGAAAATAACTTAAAATATTTGCCTACACGTAGTAAGCGTTTGAACAAACTCTTAAAGCTGTTTACTAGCAGAAAGAAGCATATGAACCAACATAATAGTATAAGGATGGAGGGGACAAGTAGAGAAATTAAGGTTCTTAGAACTATTGGATGATTATTCTGTTATTGTCTGAAACCCTCATTATTATAGATTATGAGTCCAGATTTTCTATTCTGTAATGCTTATACAGATAGATACTAGGGTCAGCTCTTGTATTTGCAGTCAACTTGTTTTCTAATTAAAATGTTTTGTATTTGTCCTCCTCTCTGAGATTGGGACTCAGACCCTGGTAATCTGATACTTTTGCTCATTGGCTTGGTGCTCTACCACCTGAACCACAACTCCAACCCCATGTTTTTGAAATTTCAAATAGAAATGTTATTTAACTCTTGGAACATACTAGTGCTTGGTGGCTTGAAAGATTGAAAACTAATAAAGGAACAGGTAACCCCATGTGATTCAGCCATACAATTGAAGTATGTTTTCATTATACATTTCAGAGTGGGAAGTGTTGCTTTAAACTTTTGTTAATGTCAGCTTTTACATTACTCTGTTTATGCTTTCTAGAATGTCATTTAGAATTGTGAAGTAGATTGACATTCTTTTTTTTAAAATAATTTTTTATTATGAAGATACTGTACAGAGGGGTTACAATCACATGAGCAAAGTAATAAGTACATTTCTTATCAAGCATTATTGCTTCCTCCTTTGTTTTCCCCCGACCATCCCTTCCCTCCCACCTATACAACTTACACCCCCCCCCAAATTGTAAAGTTCGTTTTTCTTTTTTTGGGGGGGGGGTCTGGTCATGGGGCCTGAACTCTGGGCCTGGGCACTGTCCCTCAGCTCTTCAGCTCAAGCCTAGCGCTCTACCACTTGAGCCACAGTGCCACTTCCGGCTTTTTTCTTTTTGCTTATGTGGTGCTGAGGAATCGAACCCAGGCCTCACGCATGCAAGGCAAGTGCTCTACCACTGAGCCACCTTCCTAGCCCTTAAAGTTTGTTTTTTGACATAGCATCTTGTACATGTCATTGTTGCAATGGGTCAGCCTGTATCCCTGTTTAAACAACTTATTTTTTCCCTTCTGCTTCCCAAATTATACCAACATCAAATACAGTGAAAATGGGTTATACCGTGGGGGAGGGACATAGAAAAAAACAAAAAAAATCACGTGGTACCTTATAAATACGTTACAAACAATAGCAAGAAAGAAAAAAAAAACACTTGATTCCTTAGCTTGGTGTTCATTTCACTTAATATCATCTTATTTGACCTTTTCTGCTTGTCTCAGATATATAGTAGTTATAGCAAATAAGGAAAATCAATGGGACCTATGTTTCTTTGCACCTGGCTTGCTTCACTTACTTTTTTTCTTTTTTTTGGGTTCGGTCGTGGGGCCTCAACTATGGATGGGCCTGGCTGCTGTCCCTCAGCTCTTCAGCTTAAGGCTATCGCTCTACCACTTGAGCCACAGTGCCACTTCCAGCTTTTTTCTTATGTGGTACTGAGGAATCAAACCCAGGGCCTCATGCATACAAGGCAAGCGCTCTACCCCTGAGCCACCTTCCCAGCCCCTAATATAATTTTTTTCCAAGTCTTTCCATTTCCTAACAAATGGGGCAGTGTCATTCTTTCTGATAGAAGCATAGAATTCCATTTTATATATAACACATTTTTTTGATCCATTCATCTACTGAGGGGCATCTCGGTTGGTTCCATATATTAGCTATGGTAAATAATGCTGTAATAAACATAGTTGGGCTGGTAGCTTTTGTATGGTCTTGTTTGTGATCATTTGAGTAAATGCCCAAAAGTGGGATTGCTGGGTCATTGGGGAGCTCTTCATGGAGTCTTTTGAGGAATCTCCATAGTACTTTCCAAAGTGGTTGAACAAGTTTACACTCTCACCAACTATGCAGTAGGGTTCTCTTCTGACCACATCCCCTCCAGCATCTGTTGTTATTAGAGGTCTTGATTATAGCCATTCTAAATGGGGTGAGGTGGTATCTCAACGTTTTTTTGATTTGCATTTCTTCTATGGCTACAGAGGTTGAGCATTTCTTCATGTAGATTTTGACATTCTTTATGTGAAATACTTGGATTAAGATAAGTTTAAGAATTGAGAATTTGAGCCCGGTGCTGGTGGCTCACGCCTGTAATCCTAGCTACTCAGGAGGCTGAGATCTGAGGATCGCGGTTCAAAGCCAGCCCGGGCAGGAGAGACCATGAGACTCCTATCTCCAATAAACCACCAGAAAACCGGAAGTGGCGCTGTAGCTCAAGTGGTAGAGCGCTCGCCTTGAGCTGAAGAGCTGAGGGACAGCGCACAGGCCCAGAGTTCAAGCCCCACGACCGACAAAAAAAAAAAAAAAAAAAGAATTGAGAATTTGGGGATTTGAGGAAGTTAATGGTGGTACATATTCCATGTGTTTTGCTACTGCTAGCATGGCACATAACTTTCTGCAGAGAAATTATAGAAACATGACTGCATAAAAAAAATGACTGAATTAGCTTTGGTTTTGCAACAAAGTGAATTTGAAAAAGACACCTTTGTTTTATGGAACTTCTTAGGTTTCAGAGTGGGGAATAAGATTTGGAACCTGTAAAATGTCTGATTTTATATCTTCAGCTGTCTTGAATATGTTATCAACTTATTCAGATGTGTTGAAGTGTATATGACTGAATGATGGTAGTTTTTTTTTTAATGTTTCTTTTAGGTAGATGAAGTTCCTGATGGAGCTGTAAAACTACCTACAAACAAACTACCCATTTTCTTTTTTGGAACTCATGAGATGTAAGTCCTGTTAGCTTTTAGATGCAAATTAGAAGTTTCAGGATTGTGCATAAAATGAAAAAGTAGAGATTAATTTAAAGAGGAATAGGAAAGAAATACAAAACTTTAAAATTATTTTTGAACTTTAGAATAAATTTTCAAGCTACCTCTTTGTGTTGAGGAAGCACTATGTATCTTTTACTTTTAGATAGTAAAGGCACTGTAGGTTTAATTTTGATTGAAAGTTTAATTTTCTTAATCAGGGAAGGAAGCAAAAGAATGGTGGAAAGTTTGTATGGGAAGTTTTTACAGGACATTCAATATTTCTGTTCAGTAAAATTACATGGACTTTCTTCCCCCCTCCCCCCCCATTCTGGGATTTGAATTCAGTGTCCTGTACTTGGTAGGCAGGTGCTCTACCATTGAGTCATGCCTCTGGCCCAACTAAGTGATTTCTTTTTTTTTTTTTTTGTCAGTCATGGGGCTTGAACTCTGGGCCTAAACTCTGTCCCTGTGCTCTTCAGCTCAAGGCTGGCACTCTACCGCTTAAGCCACAGTGCCACTTCCGGTTTTCTAGTGGTTTATTGGAGCTAAGAGTCTCATGGAGTTTCCTGCCTGGGCTGGCTTTGAACCTCGATCCTTAGATCTCAGCGTCCTGAGTAGCTAGGATTACAGGCGTGAGCCACCAGTGCCTGGCCCAACTAAGTGATTTCCATAAGGATTATCTTATATTATGCTTTAGGCCTTAGGCTATATTGTACGAAATATGAGCAGATGAAATCTGGACAGTTCCTTTGAGTGTACTAGAGGCTTATGGGTAGTAGAGCCACTCTGATTTGTTCTACTGTCCCTAGTGGATATGGGCACAAACTGATTTGGTGAGACAATTTTAATTTTTCAAAAATTAGCTGAAAATTGAGCTGTTACTTTTACATGCATAAGATTTTCTGGGAGCTATCTCATGGGTTTCCAATGATTATATTTGTATATACCTATCATTTAGTAGCCTTCTAAGTACTATATAATTTGACTGGTTTTGAACTTAAAATAATTTCTGTAGCTTAGGCTTGCTTATTTGGGATGAAGAGAAACAAAGCTTGGTATTCCTCTTCTAATTATAATTATTTTCCTAGAAATGGCTACAATGACAATGTCTGATTTAATGTTTCTTAGCAACCAGCTTTCAGTTATTAATGTGTATGTGTGGTACTGAGGTTTGAACTCAGCCTCCTGCTTACTAATCAGTTATCCTTCAGCCCTTTTAAATTCTGGTTGTTTTTGGAAAGGGAGTTGTATTTTTGCCTCAGGCTAGTCTTGGACTACAGTCCTACCTGCCCCTCCAGTAACTAGGATTATACTGCTGTACCATTATCCTAGCTCTCACATAATTTTTTCAACAGTTATGTTTCGCTGTGATAATATACACAAAATGTATACCACTAAGTTGATTTTAATATGAATTTCATTAGATTTTAGCAGTTTCTTGTATTCATGATCATTCCATTCTCTTCAGTTCTAAACAACCACTAATCTACACGGTTGAATCACCATTTCTGGCCATTTCATGTTAGTGGTATTATAAAATACCACAAATTATTATTTTTTTGAAACTTAAAAAAATTGTCTTTAGTTGTACAAAGGGATTTCAATTCAACAAATTGATAAATTTGTAAGTACAATGCATCTTTTTTGTGGGGAGCGGCCTGAACTCTGGGCCTGGGTGCTGTCCCTCAGCTCTTCAGCTCAAGGCTAGCACTCTACCACTTGAGCCACAGTGCCACTTTGGTTTTTTTCTTTTTATGTGGTGCTGAGGAATTGAACCCAGGGCCTCATGCATGCAAGGCAAGCGCTCTACCACTGAGCCACCTTCCCAGCCCCTAAAGAAACATTTCTTAGGGCTTATCCAAGACTTTCTGAGTCAGTCTGTAAGCTATGGAGTTCAACAATCTAACAAGCCTTGGGGATGATCCTGAGCCATACCAAATTTACAAATACTGTATTAAATGTAGCTGGCATTAGTTGAATTTTCTTTGGAGGGGAAGGGAGGCAGTTTGGGGCTTGAACTCAGGGCCTGGGCACTGTCCCTTAGCTTTTTTGTTTAAGACTAGCACCCTACAGTCACTAGAGCCACAGCGCTAATTCTTGCTTTTTTATGTGGTACTGAGGAATCAAACCCAAGGCATCATGGCATGCTAGGCACGCACTCTACCACTAAGCTACATTCCCAGTCTCCAATTTTTTATTTTTGTAACTTTAAAAAATTCTTTCTGAGTGGGCTGGAAAGGTGGCTCAGTGGTAGAGCACTTGCCTTGCATGCATGAGGCCGAGGCCCTGGGTTCGATTCCTCATCACCACATAATCAAAAAGAAAAAAGCTGGAAATGGTGCTGTGGCTCAAGTGGAAGAGTGCTAGCCTTGAGCTGAAGAGCTGAGGGACAGCACCCAGGTCCAGAGTTCAGGCCCCATGACCAGACCTCCCTCCCCCCCCAAAAAAAAAAAATTACTTCTGATTTCTCTGATTTTAAGGCATTTTGTAAAATATTCATATACGCGTATGTATATATATATACACATTCTTACAGTTTTATAGGGCACTTATGTAGACCATTGTTACTTCTTTTTTTTCTTTTAACAGTCTTGGAGATCCAATGAGGTCCTAGTTCATACAAGGCAAGTGCTCCTTCAGTGAGCTAAAACCTCCAGCATTAGGTTACTATTTTAAATTTAAAAGTGACTATTCTTTCCCCAACATTAAAAAATGGAGAACTTTTATTTTCAATGCTGAAGATTAAACCTAGGGTCTTGAACTTGCTGAGCAGTGTTACCACTTAGAAGCATATGTAGCCCAAAGTCTGTATTTAAATCACAGCATTACACTGGGTACCTAAACTGATTAGGTATTACTTGGTTAATTAGGTATTAAGATGGTTAAGGGGGAAAAAAAACGAGGCTATTAATAATCAAGAAATTAAGGCCTGGGAAGGTAGCTCAGTGCTAGAGTCCTTGCCTGCATGAGGCCCTGGGTTCCTCAGCACCACTTAAGCACCACCTAAGCAAAAAAAGCTGGAAGTGGCGCTGTGGTTCAAACGGTAGCTAGCCTTGAACTGAAGAGCTGAGGGACAACGCCCAGGCCCAGAGTTCAGGCCCATGACTGACCAAAATAAAGGAAATTAAGATATATTCAAATTTAAAAATACCTGCTTTAAGCTGGGTGCCGGTGGCTCACACCTGTAATCCTAGCTACTCAGGAGGCTGAGATCTGAGAATCGTGGTTCAAAGCCAGCCCAGGCAGGCAAGTCCATGAAAATCTTTTTTTTTGGGGGGGGGAGGGTCAGGTCGTGGGGCCTGAACTCTGGGCTTGGGCGCTGTTCCTCAGCTCTTCAGCTCAAGGCTAGCGCTCTACCAATTGAGCCACAGCGCTACTTCTGGCTTTTTTTCTTTTTTTTTCTTTTTGCTTATGTGGTGCTCAGGAATCAAACACAGGGCCTCATGCATTGCAAGGCAAGTGCTCTACCACTAAGCCACCTTCCCAGCCCCAAGTCTGTGAAAATCTTATCTCCAATAAACCACCAAAAAACTGGAAGTGGCACTGTAGCGTAAGTGGTAGAGCTCTAGCCTTGAGTTGAAGAGCTGAGGGACAGCGCCCAAGCTCTGAGTTCAAGCCCCACGACCTCCCCCCCCAAAAAAAAAAAAACTACTTGTTTCATAAAAATTTAGTGGCATTTTTATTTCAAAGTATACTTTAATGTTTTTGATCTTCAGTGTTTTTTGTTTTGTTTTGTTTTTTTGCTAGTCCTAGAGCTTGAACTGAGGGCTGGGGTGTTCTATTCAAGGTTAGCACTCTACCACTTGAGCCATAGATTCATTTCTGGAGGTCAGAGTTCTATAGACTTGCCTGCTGGTCTGGCTTCAAATTGTGGTCCTCAGCTCTCATCCTCTCAGCTTACTTAGTAACCAGGATTATAGGCAGGAGCCACTGGTGCCCAGCTATTATCAGTGTTCTTTTAAGTATACCATTTACATTTGCAAAGTCAGTACCTCCCAAAAGCTTGGAGAGTAAAGTCATGGGTTGATGATGAATTTGCTTTGTAACACTTGACACAGGATTTAATACAAGTAGATTACAGCAGTCACATTTGCCTATTTTATGTGACTTTCAGCAAATTACTTACCTTTGTGTCCTTCTGAATTTGTAAAATAGGGATATCTTCTATCTTAGAACTTTAGGCCACAGCTAAGGTGCTTTCATAAATAATTACTTAAGGGAAGTGAAGGGTAAACAAAGGAGGAGCCTGCAATGCTTGGTAAGAAATGTATGCATTATCCTGCCCATGTAATTGTAGCCCCTCTGTACAGTATGTTCTCAAATAAAATAAAATACAATTAAAAAATAATAATAATAATTACTTAGACTAATGCTAAGTATGTGTTGAATAAAATGCCAGTAAGAATTGTATGGCTTTGAAAGACTTGTTTTGGGAGCAATACTTGCTGGGATTTATAAATTAATAGTAACATTGCATATTTTTTTTCTAAGGCTGTTATTGTAGTGTTACTAAGTTTAGATCAGCTCAGTTTGAATTTTGCTGACTAGTTTTGCTAATTGAGAGAATGTCTTCGAACTCTCCAAACTCTTGAAAATTTAGTCATACTTTGCTGCTTTTGTCTCTTATTAATGTTCAACTTTAGAAACTTAAAAAATACTATATAGTATATGTAGTGTATAGTATGCATATAATTTTTTTTAATTTTTTATTGTGAAGATACTATACAGAGGGTTACAGTTACATGAGCAAGGGAGCGAGTACACTTCCTATTGAGCATTGCTACCCCCTCCATTGTTTTCCCCCTACCATCCTTACCTCCCTACCTTCCCCGAGGTTCTTTTTTTTTTTTAATTGTGATTAAGTGATTACATAATTTCCCAAATTTCACAGTATTTTGGAATAATGATGCTCATTTAAAGTCACAAGTTCATTCTAACTTTCCTGGAGCAAATTGTCTATCACGGTCTATAACATATAACGGTGTACACATATGCATATAATTTTTAATTACTGTAAATTTACAGAGATTTCATAGTTGTATTTTCATACATGCATATAATGTACATTGTTGAAATTATGTTCCTTTTTTTGGGGGGGGGTCAGTTGTGGGACTTGAACTCTGGGCCTGGGCTCTGTCCCTTAGCTCTTCAACTCAAGGCTAATGTTCTGCCACTGGAGCCACAGTGTTACTCCAATTTTTTGCTGATTTATTGGAGATTAGAGTCTCAATAGACTTTTTGGCCTGGGCTGGCTTTGAACTGTAATCCTCAGATCTCAGCCTCCTGAGGATCTGGGATTACAGGCGTAGCCACTGGCACCCAGCTTGTCCTTTCTCCTTCTGCCGGTCGTTTTTCCCCAACATTCTACCTTTTACTGTCATAGCATCTATTTATTTATTGAGCCAAGCCTGGGCCTTCACTCAGGGCTAGGGCACTGTCTCTGATTTCTCTCTCTCTCTCTCTCTCTCTCTCTCTCTCTCTCTCTCTTTTTTTTTTTTTTTTTTTTTTTTGCTCATGGCTTGTACTTTACCATCTGAGCTGTAGTTCCACTTCGGAATTTTTGGCAGTTAAAAGTCTCATGATCCTCAGCTCTTACCTTCCCAACATGTTAGGATTACAGGTATGAATCACTCGTGCCTGACTTGTTATAAAATTTTACTTACCTTCCCAACATGTTAGGATTACAGGTATGAATCACTCGTGCCTGACTTGTTATAAAATTTTAGTAAACATCCTTTTTCAGATTTGTTTCATATTTTGTGATTTTATAATAGGTAAATGAAGCAGCAAGTTAGAGTTGATAAGTTGAAAATGAAACGTTTTGTTTAGAAAATACTACTTAACAAAGATAAATGACTTGATCTTGATGTCCTTGTCTCTGATAGGCCTTCATATTTTGATTATGGCCCCTTTGGTTTGACTTAAAAGTTCTAAGTTTGGGCTGGGAAGATGGCTCAGTGGTAGAGTGCTTGCCTTGCATGCCTGAGGCCCTAGGTTCGATTCCCTAGTACCACATAAGCAAAAAGAAAAAAGCCGGAAGTGGCACTATGGCTCAAGTGCAGCGCCCAGGCTCAGAGTTCAGGCCCTATGACTGGACCCCAAAAAAAAAAAAAAAAGTTCTAAGTTTGTGGTGACTTTGTGTGGGCTTTCTTATGGGCATCCATACTGTTTAGTAAAAAGGTAAAATCTGAGACATAACTGCTTTTCTATATATTTGCAAAAGAACTTCAATCCACATAAGTTTACTGTTAGATTTGGAATTTACTGCTTAATTTTCTCATTGCTTTTAAAAAGCAAATAATAAAAGGAAAGTTCTACAATTTAACCACTAAAGAGAAAGAATAATATTTTTATATTTTAGAATTTCTAAACCTGTTGTGTTCTGATTTTTTTTCCTCTGAACTTTCACAATTTTCCTTCCTTCATTCCTTCCTTTCTCTCTCCCTTTCCTCTCTCCCTCCCCTCTCTTCTTTCCTTCTTCCCTTTCCTCCCTTCTTTCCTCCCTTTAATCTCTTTCTCGAGCTGGTACCAGCACTTTAACTCAGGGCCTAGGCATTTTCCTTTAGTGTTTTTGTTTTTGGTACAAGGCTGGTGCTCAGCTACTTGAGCCACAGTTTCACTTCTACCTTTTGGATAGTTAATTGCAGATAAGTGTTTCATGGCCTTTTCTGCTTGAGCTGGGTTCTAACCATGAACCTCAGATCTCAGCCTCCTGAATAGCTAGATTACAGGTGTGATCCATGGGTTCCTGGCTTCACAATTTTTTTGTATTTGCTATCAAAATGTAATTAGATTATGTCCTATTTCCATTTTGCATATAAAACACTTTTTGTAGGCCATTTGAAAATGGAACATTTCTAAGAGAAAACCATAGCCACAGCCACCATAAGGTGTTCCTTGGTAATTAGCGGTGCGGTCTCTGGGCTAATTTATGTACTATTCAGGAATCTTAGGGGATTGTATCCCTGTGGACAGTTCTTTTGTTCATCAGCTTTGTTTTTGACTTATCAGTCTTGAGCATATTCTTTACCCCACCTATACTTGGAATTGATTGTGAAGATCAAACACTGAACAGTATATTTACTGTTACAATATTTATTTTATTTTTTTGTGTGTGCTGATGCTGAATATTGAATTCAAGGTCTTATACTCTTGCTTGGCTTTTTCAGTGGCCTGGTGTGTGCTACTACTTGAGCTACACCTGCACTTCCAGGATTTTGCTCGTTAATCGGAGAGTCCCTTGGATTTTCTGCCTGGCTGGCTTCAAACCAACATCAGACTGAGCCTCCTGAGTAGCTAGATTACAGGCATGAGCCACTGGTCCCAGACTCTTAAAATATTGCAGCCTCCTGGCTACTTAGGAGAACTGAGATCTGAGTATCTTGGTTTGAAGCCCAAAGAAAAGTGCTTGGGAATCCCAATTAACCAGCAGAAAAGCAGATTGGAGTGTGTGACTCAAGTGATGGAACACCAGCTGTGAGCAGAAAAAAGACAGCAAGAGTATGAAGCCTTGCCTTGAGTTCAAGCCCTCACTATTGGCACAGAAAAAGTGCTCAAACAATAGATTGATAGATCCATTTAGCAAAATGTATTAAATAATTACTGACATGAAAATCTGTTCATATTTAATTAGAAGTATATAATGATGTTTAAATTAGGTACTTTCTGTTTTTTACAGTACTAGAGTTTGAGCTTGAGCTTTGAGGCGTTGAGCCTGGTTCGTTTGCTTGGCTGGTTCTCTACCACTTGAACCATGCTTTCAGACCATCTCTTTGCTGTTTATTCAGACTTGGTGATTTTTTTCTCCCCAGCCTGGCTTTGTCCAGTTTGGGGGGGAAGTTTTTTTTTGTTTTGTTTTTTGTTTTTTGTCGTTCATGGGGCTTGAACTATGGGCCTGAAAAGCCTGTTTAATTAAACTGAATGAGACCAGGTGCTGTTGATTCCTGCCTCTAATAGCCACATGAGGTTGAAATCTGAGAATTGAGGTTCTTAGCCAGTCTGGGCTCAAAAGTTCATGAGAATCCCATTTTCAGTAACCAGTGGAGCTATGCCTCAAGTGGTCTAAAGCTGTAGCCTTGGGCACAAAAGTTCAGGGACAGTGCCCAGGCTCTGAGTTCAAGGCCCAGGATCAGTACCAAAAAAAAAGTTTATGTAAATGAGATGGTGTTATGGATCTAGGAACTCATTACTGAATTAATAAAGTATATCAGATTGACATGTAGTTCTGTGGTTTAGTGCTTGACTTGTTTCTGTGAGACCCTGGATGCAATCCTTAGTACTGTAAGCGAAAAAAAACAGTAGTATTTGGAATAAAATATAGCCTACTTTATCCCTACCTCTAAACAGAAAACATTTATTGTTCTGCAAAGAAATGGAACCTAAAAATCTTTTAGAAGCTAGGTGGCTGGTGTTTCACACCTATACTCCTAGCTATTCAGCCTGAGATATGAGGATCAAAATTCTAAGCCATCCTGGAAGAAAAGTCTGTGTGGCTCTCTTGTGTTCCAAGCTGGAAGTGGAACTATGGCTGTAGTAGAGTGACTGTAGCCTTAAGTAAAAAAGCTAAGCAATAGTGGGAGGCTCTGAGTTCAAGCCAAAATATCTGCATACATACTCCCCCCAAAAAGACTTTTCCAACATTTGTTCTGCCAGTACTTAGAGCCTTCTCATGTCTTGGTGAGATTGTGTTCATTGAAATGAATTCATCAGACTTTATATCCTTGTCTTCCCTTTAATTTGTATTTTATGAAATGCATCCTATAATAGTGTTATTTTAGTAATGTACTATGTATATATTTATTTGAGGTTGCATTGCACTTATTATCTTCTTCTGTTTTAGTGCTTTTTTAGGACCAAAGGATATATTTCCTTACTCAGAAAATAAGGAAAAGTATGGCAAACCAAATAAACAAAAAGGTTTCAATGAAGGCTTATGGGAGATAGATAACAATCCAAAAGTGAAATTTTCAAGTGTACAGGTGAGTCATTGGATATCCACTTAGTTTAGTATTATTTATTCAGTCTTGGAGGAAAAAATACCATCATAGCTATAGGAAAATAAGATGGCATTTAAGAGTCTTAGTAATTTTGGATTAAATTGTGTTCTTATTTATGGAATAAACTTTGACTTTTTATGTCTAGATGAACTACTGAAATTATTATACTGCTAAAGAGACCTCAGAAAACTGAGAAATGCTTGGTTATTTACTCCTAAGAATAAAGTTTAATATATTAGATTTAAAGCCATATGTACTGTCTTTTTTTTCTTTATTTTTTTTTGTCAGTTGTGGGACTTGAACTCTGGGTCTGTGCACCATCCCTGAGCTCTTCAGCTTAATGCTAGAGCTCTACCACTTGAGCCACAGCACCACTTCCAGTTTTCTGGTAGTTAATTGGTGATAGAGTGTCAGGGACTTCCCTTGCCCAGGCTGGCTTTGAATCTCGATCCTCAGATCTCAGCCTCTTGAGTAGCTAGGATTACAGGCGTGAGCCACCAGTGCCTGGTTTCTACTATATTAGCTCTCAGACATTTCCATACATGCATACAAATCGTTGAAAATAAGTTTTATTCTATTTTCATACATGTGTAAAGTACTTAATTTGCCCTCTCCTTGGCCCTCTTCCCTCCTGCTAGTACCTGATCACCCAGAAGAGCCTATATTACTTTCCTTTCATTCATTTTTTTAAGTGAGTATTACACAAAGGAACTTTGCCATGTTATTTCACATATATACATATATGCTATGTTCAGTTCAGGATATTTTTTTGGAGGGGTCAGTTGTGGGGCTTGAACTCTGGGCTTGGGTGCTGTCTCTGCGCTCTTCAGCTCAAGGTGACAGACCAGGGGGTTGTGTGTGTGTGTGTGTGTGTGGTGTGTGCGAGTGTGAGTGTGGGTGGTGTGTGGTGTGTTTGAGCGTGAGTGGTGTGTGTGTGATGTGATTGAGTGTGTGTGGTGTGTGTGTGTGTGATGTGATTGAGCGTGTGTGGTGTGTGTGGTGTGGTATGAGTGTGAGCATGTGGTGTGAGTGTGGTGTATGAATGGTGTGATTGTGAGCAAGCATGTGTGGTGTGTGTGATTGAGTGTGAGTGTGGTGTGTGTGGTGTGATTGAGTGTGAGCGTATAGTGTGTGGTATTTTTGGTGTATGGTGAGTGTGAGTGTGAGTGGTGTGGTATGACTGTGTGATGTGAGTTTGGTATGACTGAGTGTGGTGTGAGTGCTGTAGGTGTGGTGTGGTGTGATCGTGTGTGGTGTATGTGAGTGAGCGTGTATGGTGTGTGGTGTGTGGTGTATGAGCGTGTGTGATGTGTGGGTGGTGTGATTTGAGAGCGTGTGTAGTGTGATTGTGAGTGTGAACGTATGTGGTGTGAGTATAATGGGTGGTGTGATTGAATGATAGCGTGTGTGGTGTGTGGTGTGAGTGGTGTATGGTGTGTGAGTGAGCGTGTGTGTGGTGTAATTGAGTGTGAGGGTGTGGTATGTGTGGTGTGATTGGTCATGTGTGGTGTGCGTGGTGTGTGGAGTGTGACTGTGTGTGGTGTGTATGATTGTGTGTGTGGTGTTAGTGTGAGTCATTCCGTTGTCCTAGGTGCTGGGTGTGAATGTTGCCTTATGCTCCAGGCCGCCCTTCATTGGCTCTCCAGGGAGCAGAGCACAGAGCTTGTGGGTCACCCGCTGCTCTGCGCGGGGCCGGGGTCGTAGGGTCGCTGGGTCAGCGGGGCCAGCAAGGCTGAGGGTTGGCAGGCCCAGCCTGGCCTTGGCTCCCACCCTGACTGCGCCCAACGCCCGCCACTCCATGGCCCCCGCGGTCCTGGAGGCAGAGGTTGGAGGCTCTCAGTTGGAGGCAGTCTGGACCAACTTCACCCTCATCTCAGAGCGACTGGTGAGGAGGGCACCTGGCACGGCAGGGAGGCCGGGTGGGGCCCTGTACCCGGAGGGGGAGCTGCCTGGCCAGGCTCTGGGCCCGCCCGCCCCCCTGGACAGGGCAGCAGGTGCTGCTCCGCAGGTGGCCGCTGGAGGGCGCTGTCTCCCCGGCCTGCAGAGCCGACAGAGGCCTTGTGCAGCCAGGATCCCATTAGTGGTGGAGGGGTGTCTGGTCCAGCGAGAGGGCGGCCCAGGTCAGGGGGTGACTGGCCAGCCGGGAGTGGGGAGGCCCACACGGTGGGGATGGAGGGGTGCGGTGGGAGCAGTGGGGGGCGTAGTGGGGGTGAGGTGTAGGGGGAGGTTCTGGGTGCAGCATGGGAGTTCTGCCCCTGATGACTTTCTTCTCTGCATAGCACCTGATGCCTGGCATTTCCTCAAATCATCTTCACAACACATAGGAGGTGGGCACCTCTGCAGCCCCATCTTTTTACACAAGAAGTTAAGTAATTCAGCGTCAGGTAATCACGTGAACAGGTCTGCCAGAGTTGGAGAACTTCGTCTCTTTGTTCCAAAGGAAATTGGACTATCTGTCTCCAGAATGTGGCTTTGCTCTGTTAAATGGCCCCAGGGCTGGGAAGGTGGCTCAGTGGTAGAGCTCTTGCCTTGCGTGCCTGAGGCCCTGGGTTCGATTCCTCAGCACCACATAAGCAAAAAGAAAAAAGCCGGAAGTGGCACTGTGGCTCAAGTGGTAGAGTGCTAGCCTTGAGCTGAAGGGCTGAGGGACAGCACCCAGGCCCAGAGTTCAGGCCCCATGACTGGACCCCCCCCCCAAAAAAAAATCGCCCCAATAAAAGCTGTTGTCTTCACTTGAAAGGTAGGGGAATCAGGAGATACTTTAGGTGGAGCATAAAAGCCTGTGCAAACATAAAAGATCATCATTCTATTGTTGATATATATCCTAGTAAGGACATTTTAAATGCAATGCAAACATAACACAGATTCCCTGCTGATGTTTCTTACTTAGTAATTTGTGAGTTCGACTTCTGAGCAGATCTTCATTGAGACACTTGAGTCATAGAGAAAAATAACACTTGGCTTTGGAGTTCATCAACTTGGAAATTTTTTTTTACATTTTTTTTATTGTGAAAATACTGTACAGAGGGGTTACAATTACATGGGCAAGATAATGAGTACATTTCTTATCAAGCATTGTAGCCTCCTCCTTTGTTTCCCCTACCCATCCCTTCACATCCCCCCCCTTCCCCAATCCTCCCCGCCCCCTCCCCACCGAAGTTGTAAAGTTCGTTTTCGACATGACAACTTGTACTTCTCATTGTCGCAATGGGTCCACCTGTATCCCCGTTTAAATGACTTGTTTTTCCCTTTCCCCTCCACAAATTATACCGACATCAAATACAGTGAAAGCATAGGTTATACTGTGGGGGAAGGACATACAAAGCAACAAAGAAATAATCTTATAAATGCGTTAGAAACAATCGCATGAAAGAAAACATTTGAATACATATCTTAGGGTTTATTTCCCTAACATCACCTCATCTGACCTTTTCTGCTTGACTCAGACATATACTAGATATTGCAAATAAGGGGAACCATGGGACCTATGTTTCTTTGGGCTTGGCTTACTTCACTTAATATAATTTTCAACTTGGAAATTTTATTATTTTACTTTGTGAAGACAAGGCCTTACACACATGGAAATGAGAAACTAATTCGTAAGTGTACAATTAAACAGACACAGTTTGTATGCAAGTGTACACAGATGTATTAACTGAAGTATGGTATTTGCAGGGGAGAATTCGGATGGTAAAATTCCTCAGGAAAACAAACTCATAGTCCAATGAAATGAATACCAGGAAACTGGCACTTTAAAGGTATGAGTAGGTCAAGGGGAGGGAGGGTGGATGAATGAAGAGAGGAAGGCAACCATAATACTTAATATGTATTCTGTGAAACCAAGAATTGAGAACAGGGCTGGTTTTGGGAAGGTTGGGAGAGAATGATGAAGGAGTGGCATGATCAAGGTGCATTGTATTTATAAACTGACGTGTGCCACCACTGATAACAAAACCACAATATAAAAGGTGCAGCGAACACTGGGAGACATTGGCATAGGTGAGAATTACCTGCCTGACCACTGATAGAACCACACAGGTACTTCAATGGGGAAAACCATTTCACAGAAATCATCTCAGGGAGACAGTGAATGTTTTGTCTTTAGGGGGTATGCAATATTTGGATATCATAGAAAGGAAGGATTCGAGGCACGAGCAGGGGTGGTGGGGGAGGAATATGCCCGGTCCCTTCCTGTGCTGATGAGGTGCAGAGGGACAGTAGGGTTGCGGTGGAGGCGTGGGGAGAGGAGGCTAGAGGAGACCTTGAATGTCACATTGAGGACGGGTTTTGTGCTGCAGCAGCAGAGGACTGTCAGGAGCACAGAGGGAAGATTTCCCCGGTGGTGCTGTGGAGGCAGAGACAGGAACCAGAATACTAATTAGGCGTTCATTGCTAATACGCTCATAGGAGGGGTGGCCAAGAGTAGGATATGAGAGATGTGGAAAGTCAGTATGAAAGCACAGCTGAGTTACTCAAAGACAAATTTCCAAGTGGGTAATGAGAAAAAGAGAAACTCTCTGACACAAAAATAGAACAAGGTGAAGGAATTTGGTGGGGGCGGGTGGTTAAGAAGGTGCCTATTTTGAGATAACAAACTTGCTTCTGGATGTAATGAGTTTTGATGTGCTGTTAGAATGTGACGTGTAGACGTCCACATATAAAATTGCCAAGTGCAGATATCTGAATTCTGATGGTGTGAAGCCCTGGAGTGCCAACGTGAACCGTGAAACCAAGAGCTTCTGAAAAATTTAGGCCCCAAACGCTTTGAGATGTCAAACCTCAACCCGTCACTAAATTATTCACATTTGATTTTGTTCTCATAATGAACAGAGCAAAGAATCCGTTTTTTTCTCACAGATTTTTTTTTTGAAGTTGGCAAAAATAATGGATTTTAAAGAAGTCATCAATGATCAGTGAACTTACTTGGTAGATTCTTTTTTTCTTTTTGGTGAGGAATGACTCACATACTAGAAAGTATAAAATCCAGTGGCAAAATATACACATGAGTCCCCCTATACGTACCACTCCCATCAGGAAATGGAACGCTTCCAGCACTCCAAATAGTGCCTTCCTTATAAGTTAAGGTCTCTCCAGGGTGCTACCTTCCAGAATGACTACCACTTTGAACAATATCCACTTAAGTTTTTTTTTGGGGGGGGTCCGGTAGGAGGGCCTGAACTCTGGGCCTGGGCGCTGTCCCTCAGCTCTTCAGCTCAAGGCTAGCGTTCTACCACTTGAGCCACAGCGCCACCTCTGGTCTTTTTTGCTTATGTGGTGCTGAGGAATCGAACCCAGGGCCTCAGGCATGCAAGGCAAGCACTCTACCACTGAGCCATCTTCCCAGCCCCCACTTAAGTTATTTTTATGCCTTCAGCTCTGTATGAATTGAATCATACAATGATATATCACATACTATATATATAGATCTTGTATCTGTGATAATATATATCTTTGGTTAAGATGCATTTTTCTAGTATAGTTCATGGAAACAAATCTGGAGACGTGGATGCAATTTACACTTATTGAGGAACCATGCCACCCTAGTACATGAGGCCATCGGCCACACATAGGGACTTTGTCTGCATTGGTGTACACACACACACACACACACACACACACACACACACCACAGACATAGGCTGAAGGCCCCTAGGTGAGGTCATGGCAGACTCAGGCACTGGTTATGGCCCAGGTTTTACCCTCTTTTCTCGAGTGGGGGGAAGACTTACAACTCTCATGTGATCATCTTAGGGCAAATGAATATTTTTATTTTACCCCCACTCTTGGGGTAGCGACAGGAAAGTTGTTTAGCCTTTGCAAACTGATTTTTTAATCTAAGTGCTGAAAAGTTAGTTTGCTCTTATAATAGCATAAATAAACACTCTTGGAGCGAGAGCTCAGTTTTATTCTTCCCTCTTCAGCAAAGCATTAAAAACAAAATCACCTCCATTCTAAACACAGAAACCTAGAATTACAGGAAGGACATCTCATTTATTTAATAGTGGTAAGGAAAATACTTTATGGAACAAGGACCAAGGACCTTAGATAAGGGGACTAGAGCCACAGCTACCTGCAGCTGTGCAATGAGTTACAGGCAGGGAGGGAGAGGTGGAGGCCTTGCTATTATGTGCACAGAAACACCTTTCAGTAATCCAGAAGCTCAGGGCTGCCCAGCATGCTTTGTATTAGAGGCTGGGGACACCATATTTCTTTGTATCCTTAGAGTTTCTGTTGCCTTCTGAAACTGATACAATACAAATTGTGTGTGTGTGCATGTATGTATGAAAGAGGAAGCACTTTAGTTCAAATGAGCACTTAATATTCATAATTTCATCTAATTTTAATAAATTATATATGGGAAATACTGAATGGGCCACAAAATATTTTATTATTACTATTTTTTAAAATAAAATGTTTTTCTCCATTTCTTCTGTCCCACCTTCAATTTTTTGTTGCTTTTTTTTCTTATGAGCAAGAATTATATCTTCTCAGATTCTCAAAAATTAATCTGCTTTAAAAGAAGTTAGGGAGAAAAACATTGTTTGAAAAAGAAAACTTAGTCATCCTGTCACCTGAATGCATATTTGTATACTGCTTAGATATTGCTGCTCCAAGTGATTCTGAACAGCTTTTCAAAGGGTGCGTTGGTATGTGGCATTTCAGAGGGAGATATAGCTTAAGTCCACAAAAGGACACATATTAATTGGGGATTTTACTTTATTTTGGCACAGAGTTTTTTTTAAAAAATCACCTGGGTGGATTTTAAGATATAGACAACGTTTCAGATCTGGTTTTGGAAGCCTGATTGAGAAAGTTCTTTCTCCCCAGCATTTAGGACAGCATGTTCTCTCTAAAGAAAGCTGTCTATTTTTCTTTTCTTTGATGGACCTTCAGTTTAGAACAGACACAAAGCTGGGAACACAACCCAAGGCAGAAAAAATTCACTCCTATGTACTGTTGTTCAGGTTGACTGTAGGACACAACCTCAAAGGTTATGGATCGGTGGTGGGGCCTTGTCCCTGCGTGAGCATGTTTTCTGGACTTTGGCTGGAGCTGAATTCCTGACTTCTGAAAGGAGGGATGGGTCTGGGTTTCTAGCGGGAACAGCCAATGGGAAGGAAGAGTGTCTCAGGCAGGCCACACCGCTAAGGCATGCTGTTAACACACCCTCCTGCACACTGTTCGCCTGTGTTTGAAATCCTTCCAGGATACTGGGGTTACTTTTTTTTTTCCAACCAGGAAGAATACATGATTGGATTCTTCTTTTTATCCCTTCCTTCCTTCCTTCCTTGCTTCCCTCCCTCCCTCTCTCACCCATCTCCCCCTCCCCCTCCTGCCCTCCTCTGGAGCTCTTCTTTCCAGCAGGAGCTTGAGAATAAGATTATTATCCAATCAACTCAACAGCAGCCCATGTCAGTGTCCACATGTGCATCTGAGACGAGAAGAGATTCATTTGTGACCTGTAAACTGAAGTCTGCTTAGGTCTGTAAATATGAATAAAGCCCATTCTCCTTAATGATGAAGGTAATCTCCAGTAATGTAATTGTCTTTCTTAACTAGTGGGGATAACCCATTTCTCTCCCCCCCCTCCTCTCACACAAAAACTATGCTTCTCATAGAGTGATCTTTACAAACACAGGGGAAATATGTCTTTTGGTTAATTGCATTTGAAAGAGCTTCCCCCCCCCCTTTTTTTTTCTTTTTTGTATGAGAGACTCTTCTTTCTCCACCACAAATTATGTGTTTTTCTAATAAATATTGTGGTGAGCTGCTGGGGCTCTTATGGGCTAACTGTGGAAGTGGTGTGTGTGGGACGCACTCCTGGCTTGGGTTAGGTTTGGTGAAAGTTGCTGCTTTGGTTGCTGCTACAGAGGAAGGGCAGTTTCTTTCTGTTGCCATTGTTTGTGGAACTTTGGTGGACCTGGAGTGGATTGTGAGACCCCCCTGCCAGCCCATCCCCTGTGAGCACAGAGCCGTTGTCTCTTTCCATGTGTCATGTGCATTTTCCAAAACATTCAGCTGTGCCTCTAAGAAAGAAGTACAGCTTCTTAAGATGGCCTAGGAATGGAGTTGTTTTCTTTTCAATATGGTTTTGGAAAGAAATTTTAGATGGAAGGTAGAAATCAAGTTGTACAGAAGGTCTTAAGTGTAAGCCAGGAATGCAAAGATTAGACTCACTGGTTTAGTTAGGGCAAATAACTTCACTTTGAATTATTTTCTTCTTTTGAGGGAAAAAAAAGTAGATCTGTGTTGAAAGCAGTGTCTGAGGAGACCAATTTATAACACACAGCAATTGCAGAGACAAGTTAGGTGACACCAAGAGCAAGTGTGTCTAGGCAACCCCTTTAAAAATACCCCAACCGAGGTTATGAAACCACACAGCTTCTTTGAGGAATAACGCATCCAGGGCTAAAGCAGCCTAATTTTATTCAAGGATTTGAAGAGTAAAAAGGGATTTGGTTCTTTAAAAAAAGGAAAAAAGAACAGCCTAGTGAGGATTATTGATCAGTGAGGGATTAAACATTTGCTGGAATACAAAGCGTCAGGAATTATCAACATGGACATCACAGTGGCCGGCCATTCAGCACTTGGAAATGCAAACAGCCCAGTTTCCCACTGATCCAATGGCAGCAGCCCGGAGCTCTTGATTCCCTGTGTGTCCAACTCTGTACTCCCTGCCCCTGGACAGGGATGAGGAGATGGGGTAGGGGTGAAAGGAAACTTACCTTGCTCTTTTAACTTCTGTCTGTCTGTCCCTCTGGAGCAGGCCAAGCACAGACCAGAGAGGGAAAGCACTGGGGAGCCTAGGAGAGGTCCTGAGGTCCAGAGAGGATCAGGAGATCTACCGGGAAACCTCAACTACCACTTCCTCCTGTTGCCAGGGCTGTGGTCCTGTCTGCTTGCCAGCCCGCACCTGCCTCTGTGGTTCACAAGGAAAAGGCACTTGGCACTTGTACAGCCGGCCCCAGGGAGTAGTGCTGGGGCCATCCCGCCCTTTCTGGTTTTGTCTTTTTCTTCCCCCATCAGGTGCCACTGGCTTTGAACCATGTAATTGCATCAATAAGCCATCTCTGGGATGGGTGGGTGTGTGTGTGTGTGTGTGTGTGTGTGTGTGTGTGTGTGTGTGTGTCTGTGTCTGTGTCTGTGTCTGTGTGTCTGTGTGTGTGTGTGTGTGTGTGTGTGTGGTGTGTGTGTGTGTGTCTGTGTGTGTTCTGCCACCCTGCCTCCTGGAAGGCTTTGCAGGACTGAGGACATTGGTTTGGATCCTGAGGCTGATTTTTATCACCTCTGCATAAGGCTGAGCCTGTGAGGAGAGAAAGTGAGAGGGAGGGAAGAGGAAGTCTGACTTTGCACTTTCAAGAGCATGTGTGATTTTCCAGGATGTACATCATATACATTGAAGCATCTGTGTTGTGGGCTCCCCGGGATTTGCCTGTTCTCAGTGCCGATTCTTTGTGCACCCTGCATACATCCCACCTTTTGGACTGGGGGAGGCAGTGGAGGATGTTGTATAAGAGGACCAGTGTCCTGACCCACGTGCTGGCTGGGTTAAAACAGGCGCACAGATACTTCAAGCTCCAGCCCACGTCTCTACCTACCCCTGGGCAGGAAGAGCCTAGGGTCACCGTCTGCCTCTTGGAGACTCAGTTTCCCCATCCACTGTGAAGTTTTTGATAAAGGCCTTTATTTTGGGTGCCACATTCTCATGCTGAGTCTCCTATTGCCTTCTGTTGTCAACTTGAGGAGCCTTTGAAACTTTGGGGGAGACGTTCCCATCTTTTTCTTCCTTCTTCTTTTCCATACATTGGACTGTGTTGCTATTTTCAGGCCACAAGTGATGAGACTGAAATGTAAGTGTCTTGATGTGCCAGGTGGGGACATCAGGCCATCTGGCTCAAAAGCTGGAATTCTAGGCCATGTTAACTGTCTGAACCGCAGAGGTAGAGAGAGCACACACAGGGCCACACTCCCTGACCCGTGAATGTTACAGATGTGGCCGGACCAGGCCTTGAGACCATGTCAACCCTGGTCCAGAGGAGAAAGGACACACTTCACCCACAGCTCTTTTTAGGGAGCTGGGATTGAGTTCCATCTGTAGAATCGCAAAGTGTTTCTGCGTTCGGAGCCACTCTTTCTCAGACGTCAAGTAAAGACACACAAGGTTGCAATGAGGGTTATGCAAGCCTGTATGCTGGGGTTTGGCTCAGGATAAGCCCTAAAATGAGCACACTTTGCTCATTTTTGCTGTTCAAAATTTTGGTGATCCTCAATGGAATTCTATGCCTCCATCAGAAAGAATGACATTTCCCCATTTGTTAGGAAATGGAAAGGTTTGGAAAAAATTATATTAAGTGAAGTAAGCCAGGCCCAAAGAAACATAGGTCCCATGGTTTCCCTTATTTGCAATATCTAGTATAGGTATGAGTCAAGCGAAAAGGTCAGATAATGTGATGTTAGGAAAATGAACCCTTAAATATGTATTTTAATGTTTTCGTTTCTTTCATGCATGTGTTTCTCACGCATTTATAAGATTATTTCTTTGTTGCTTTGTATGTCCCTCCCCCACAGTGTAACCCCCGCTTTCACTATATTTGATGTCAGTATAACATGTGGAGGAGATGGGGACAAACAAGTCGTTTAAGGATTCAGGTGGACCTGTTGCAACAATGAGAAGTACAAAATGTCATGTCAAAACCAGCTTTACAATGTCGGTGTGGGATGGGGTATGATTGGGTGCGGGGGAGGGGGGAGGCTGGGAAGGTAGGTGAAGGGTAAACAAAGGAGGAGGCTGCAATGCTTGGTAAGAAATGTATGCATTATCCTGCCCATGTAATTGTAACCCCTCTGTACAGTATGTTCTCAAATAAAATAAAATAAAATGTTGGTGATCCTAGGGTTTAAACTCAGGGCCTTGCACTTGTTATACGGATGCTTTACCACTTGAACCTTGCCTCCAGGCTTCCTTTGCTTTCTGCCAATGTTGTATGACTGAGTCTGAACCCACCTCCTCTAGGTTCACTGGTGATGTTGGACTCAGGGGCCCATGTCACCGCACTGTTTTTCTCCCCCAGAAATAGCGTTTTGAGGACCTTTCTGCCCGGTCTGTCCTAGAACCTTGATCCTTCTAATGTCAGCCTGCTAAGTAGCTGAGATGATAGGTGCCAGCCACCAGCATGTAGCTGAGGATGTGTTGTCCCACTGTGATCCTACTGAGCCCAAACCTTAGATGCACCCAGTGATTGTGTTGGCGAATTGACATCATCGGATGAGCAGCATATATGGCTTATTTATTGACAGTCGAGGTCCAAGCCCTGACTAGGCCCAAAGCCTTAGCCTCACTCTTGGTCCATGGAGATGGAAGACTATCCAGGCAGATGTGTCTCAAAACAGCAATGCTGCTGAGTTTGGTGTGTGTGGTTGTTTGGGGTGTGTGTGGTTGTTTGGGGGGGGTGTGGTTGTTTGGGGTGTGTGTGGTTGTTTGGGGGGGGGTTGTTTGGGGGTGTGTGGTTGTTTGGGGTGTGTGTGGTTGTTTGGGATGTGTGTGGTTGTTTGGGATGTTTATGATTGTTTGGGGTGTGTGTGTGTGGTTGTTTGGTGTGTGTGTGTAGTTGTTTGCGGGAGTGTGGTTTGGTTTCCTGCTCATCAGCCTTGGTGGGTGCCATCTTCTCCCCTCCCCATGGGATGCTCTCTGCTCACAGTGGTGTGACCTGTACCCCTCTCTATTCTCAGTGTGTAACCTGTACCTCCTCTCTGCTCTTGGTATGACTCTGTCCACTCTCTGCTCTTGGTAGTGTGACTTGTATCCCTTCTCTGTTTTTGGTGTGACCTGTACCCCCTCTCTGCTCTTGGTGTGACATGTACCCCAGGGCTAATTTAGGCCATTGGGATTTAGAATGCAGTTGGAGGTGGGAAGGAGAGGGGACTGGAGAGGGAGGCTGGGAGAAGAGGTCTGGTCCCACACCTGCTCGCTGCTCCTCAGGGCACCTCTGTGCACTCCACAGGGCCACTGTGAAGCCTGCTGGGGAGGAGCTCTATCCTGGCTGTCCAGGGCCCCGCGGAAGGAAAAGCAAGGGAGGAACGCGCTTGAAAATAACATCGTGACTGTTCATGGGGTAGAGTTCTGCTTTTGCCAGCTTCATTTTTAATGAAAGGATGGAAATGTCCAGAGGCAGGGCGGTGGCTAATGGAGTTGCATTGTCCTCTTCTTATTGGAGTTTCAACAGCAGGGCATCCAAGCTCACTCTCTGAGACTGCATTCACGCCAATGTGCAATATGAAATGGAGTCCCTTCCGCATTCACCTCTCTCTAGTCCCGGGCCTGGAACAGCAACTTAGTCTTCACCTGGTCTGATTTGAAGGGATGATTCTCCAGCGCCCACTCCTTTTCTTATGTTGACAGTGGTAGTGGTGGGGGGGGGGCACAAATTTACATGACAAAGGACATAGTTCACCTTTTTCACCTGGGAAGTACTTGTGTTTGTTTTCTGGGTAGATAAACTACATTTAAATGGCATGAAGGATTAAATAAAGTGTTATATTTATTTCCTTACCATTGTTAAGGACTAAGTACTTCTGGGCTTTCTTTTTCTTTTTTCTTTTTTACTATCTGGCAGCAAAAATGCCAGCTCAAGTAGAAGTGTGGTTCAAGTGGTAAAATGCCAGCTTTGGAAGAAAAAGCTAAGGAAGAGCATGAGGCCACCAGATTGAAGTCTAGGCTTCCAGTCCCAGAGGCAGGCTGTGTGTCACAGCCCATTGGGGTCACCCAGCCCAGCACTGCGTAACAGACAGTGAAAGGGTCAGGACATGACTGCCATCATTTTGTTTTTCTTTGCATGCTAGGCTTTGAAGTCAGGGCCATGCCCTTACTAGACAGAAGTTATACCATCTGAGCAATGCCTCCGGCCCTGTTTGCTTTATTTATTTTTCAAATACGGCTTCCAGGCTGACCCATCAGCACCTCTCATGCATACTTGGATCATTAATGTCAGCTGCCCACGGCACTCATTCTCCCTCCCCCCCCAACTCCTTGGAGTCCAGCTGGAGGCTCACTGCGGACACATCCTCATGGCTGCTGTAAATGGAAGGGACCCTGGTCATCAGCAAATGGCAGTGTGAGGCCAAGCAAGGTCAGAACTGGTCAGGAATCAGGACTGGTAATGACTCTGTGCTTAGGGGCAGGCATAGCTCCTGATGAGTGGGTAGAGGACTGGACTATGTAGCTTCAGTGTATCTGTTTTCGGGCGGTGACTATCATAGACACATTTGGGTTTTGTGAGGTTTTTGAACCGTGAGGATGGAAGTCAGCTTGAGACTCAGCTGTGGATGGGTTGGTTGGTCCGTCCCATGTGCCTGGGACACAGCTTGCTTTGGCAACTAGGTAGCAAGTTGCCCTTACGACGTAAGTTTATGATTTTCTCAAGTAGAGACTATATTAAACTCCACGAAGGCACAAGGCTTGACTTGTTCTGGCCACAACTAGTTCCTCCTATTGTCTCCAGACAGAGCAGCAGCTCCACAAATAAGGGATGGGAGGGGGGCATCACCCAGGAAGCATTGTACTTGTAACCTGACTTCTGGAATTGTTACCCTGGGTGCAACCCCATCAAAATACTAATAAAAAAGTCATGTTTTCTTATTTGTTATGAACAAATAAGAAAAATAATTTTAAACAACCACACTCTATAACCCATAGATAATTACTTCTTTTTTTTTTTTTTTAAGAAACAATCATTGGGCTGGGAAGGTGGCTCAGTGGTAGGGCGCTTGCCTTGCATGCTCGAGGCCCTGAGTTCGATTCCTCAGCACCACATAAGCAGAAAAAAAAAGCCGGAAATGGCGCTGTGGCTCAAGTGGTAGAGCGTTAGCCTTGAGCTGAAGAGCTGAGGGACAGCGCCCTGACCCAGAGTTCAGCCCCCATGACCGGACCCAAAAAAAAAAAAAAAAGAAACAATCATTGTTGGAGAGTTTTCTTTGAAATACAAAAACTCTTCTTGGAAGCTTATCTGTGTATTAGACAACAGAGCCCCTGAGTTTGAGTTTGCAAAGACTTGGAAATGGAGACTTTCAGGATGATTGCACTCCTTCCCGGCAGTGTGTTTCCATACCCATGCATTCCCACAAAAATTTCCTCCAGTCATTTTTGGCCCTCTAATCTTTGTTACCTAGTTTAGAAAACAAAACTTGGGGAAAGTCATGTGAATTGAAAGTTGTGCTTTTCTGTATATGGTTAAAGAGATCTTCCTTTGGGAACTGCCTACATTTCTTTGCTGTTTTCGGCAAGTTCTCCTGGCTCTTGCTGCTCTCTTTCTTCCTTAGAGGATTCTGTAAGGTCTATCCATCATCCAGTTACCAAAATGCACCTCACTGGGGAAGGAAAAATAGTTGGCGTAGCTGAGTGTTTGAAAGGAAATAGGAGAAAAGACATGCCTCCACACATTGAACCATCTCTGATGCGCTTTGGGAAATTCATAATGACAGATGGGTTGGGGAGAAGGAGACACACTCCACAGTGGGCTTCCTTTCAGATCCAGAGCTCCTTCCAAGGTGGTCTGAGCTATTCTTAGCAACTGGGGCTCCACACATTCACCCTGCCCCCCCAGAAGAGAAGACTGCTTGAGGCAGCTTTGTTGCTTAGAATTTTGCTCCAAACAAGAGCCAAACCAGGCAATGCAGGCATAGATGTGGAGAAATCTAGAAGTCTATTTCATAGAACTTGAAGGACCAAGGCACCTGACTTCTCAGGACCTGTGCTTCTTCAGTCCTCTGATAGGAGTGAGAAGTTCTTTCTGTCGCATTTGGAATTCTGAAAGAAGTGATGAGAATATTCGTAGGGAATGGTGGAGATAGGAAGGTTCCATAGTCCCTATCTTTTGGACACTTGCAGTGTGGAAATCATTGAAATTGTTTTCCCCTTCTCTTGTTTATTCAACTCTACCTATCATTGGTTGATGGCTCAGATTATCTCCCTTCCCCCCCCCAACCCCCAGTGTAGTAATGCATTTCAGGGTAATGCAGAATTTCAATTTGGGGTGTAGAGTGATATGGTTTGATCATGTGTTACAGAGTTGAAGTTCTGAGACCCCGCCTCCCCCATGGAGTTAGGAACTTTGCGCTATGTAGTCACTCTAAGAGCACCTGTGGATTCTTTCCTAGGCTCTCATACTTAGCCACGGACCATGAGCTTGAGCTCTGCCTCTGATGGGCACCAGTTCAGTGTCCATTTTCACCGTGAACACATTTGTGTGGACAGGACCTTCTGTTTGGGGAGGGGGGGCATACCGTGGTGGCTGTGGCAAGACAGAGAAAATACCTACGTCTGTAAAGGTGTACCCAAGCTGAATCCACAGACTTGTATTCCCAGAATGGCCTCAACTGGTGATCCTCCAGATCTGAGTTCCCTGAGTACCAAGGATTATAGGCACCAGTCATGGATTCCTGGCATGATGCCTAAATATTGCAGCGGATGCAAGGAGTTTGAGAAGTGGCGACTGCCTTACAGGGGGTTGTGAACTCCATAGGGACCACAAATGCCTTTGAGAGGGAAGAGAAGGAGGGAAAACCCTAGGATGTCTTTTAATTTAGTATACTTACTGGAGATACTAGGAACCACTGGAAGTACAGAAACTTAAGCTTTTGACCTTTTTTCTCTGGCCAGAGACTGTTCATTGAATTTGCAGCCCCTTATTCTGCTGCAGATGTCAAATCAGAAGCCATCTATCCACCACAGGCAGCTTTATTAAATGTTCAAATTGGTTATGGAAGTGCCCTGCCCACCTGCACTGGCCTCTTTCCCTTACCCAGCTAAAAAGACTCCTTGCAGACACACCCTCATGGCTGCTTTGCCTGCTGTGATCTCAGCTCCTTTCCAAATGCTTGCCTTGGCAGCTTCCCCTCCATCGTGCCTGTGCCTCTCGGACTGGGTTCCCATGGTGGTTGGATATTGAGCTGCTTGTTAGAGGAGGAAACAAGGGCTGTTGTGTACAATGGCAGGCCTGAACTGGCCCTGAGGCAGGGCAGACGCTCTCCCAGGTGGGACTTGTCAGGGCCCAGGGCAGGCATCCTGTCACTGGGCCTTGGGTCACTGTGGTGAGCAGCGGTCACACTGGAACTTCTCTTTCTCAGAGAACAACAGGTTATATCTGACCAGATTGTCTTCTCTAGGGAATCTGGTTCTCCACCAACTCCTGGGGGATGCCTGGGGCTTGAGTCCATGCCAGGCTTCACTCCTGTCCAGAACTTTTCATTCCAGAAGTTTCAACCACTCAGCCAACCCCCCGCCCTTTGCTGCATTCTCTTCTCTGATTCTGTGGCTTACACTCTTCATTTTCTATGAACTGTGAGTTTCCCTTCTGGCTATCCTTGGTTCCTTCCCTTTAGTTTGATTGTGAATAGGGTCCTACTTTGCTTCTAGAAACTTCTTTCCTTCTACCTCTCATTTGGGGGATACTTTACTATACTTCTTTTGGGGGATTCAAGAGTGTTTATGAATTGTTTCTTAAGTGGGCAAACTGCACATACTCTTTAGAGCAGTTTGTGTGTGGGAGGGTGTGCGTACGTGCAGTTTGTGTGTGTGGGGGGGTGTGTACGTGTACATATGTGCTTCAACACAACTTCAGAAGAGAGGTTCCGCTCCTGATTTCCTGATTCAGAGAATGAGGTACAGAAGATTCAACCCTGAGTAGTGAACAGGGGAGGGCCAGGCAGCCTGAGCTCCAGACCTTGTTCTCTGTACATCACCATCTTATGTGACAATGGGACAAGTCTCAGTGTCAGAGCAGCAAAAGTACTGAGTTGAAACATTCAACCAGGGGAATCTTTTACAGATTATGCCCTCATGAAATGATCGATTTGGCAGGGGTTTGGAGTAACACATGTATGAATTTATTGTAGGAATGTATTAGATCAGTTCTCTTCTCCTCCGTCCTGAGGCTTTGGGATGGTTGCTGACTGGTTCACTTGCAGGAGTTTTCCTGTTCATAGCGCATGAGCAAAATGAGGGTGAGAAAGTGCACAGAGGAAACTGATCATTGACAATTATTTGAGCTCTTCTGCTCCCTCTATCTGATAGTGCCAGCGACTTCTTAACTGGCATGGACTGTTTGCTCTAAGATAGTTTCCTCTTTTCACACAAACTCACAAACTGGTGAACTGTCATACTGTGTCTTTTCAGGAGTATCCAAATGTAAGGCTGGCTGACAGCTAGTTTGTTGACTCCTAGAAGATAATAGCTATTGTCTCCGAACAGATTTGTTTCAAAGATTCTTTACCTGAGTTCTGGAACCACTTGTGAGGTGAAAGATCTCTATCAAGCTGGGAGGAAAGGCCACCATGTTGGGTGCAGCCTGCAGGGAGTAGACTCAGCCATTCTATTTGTACACCCTACATCTCTTTGTGGCTGTGGAGGACCAAAACTTTGAATGCCCTTTCACTATTTGCTGCAAAGTGTCCCAGGCTTTTCATATCTTACTTGCTGAATGGGTTTGAATGGTCAATGCAATCTAAGCTATACACATGGGAACTCAGATAAGCTATACAGGGAATTGTATTTAATCAAAGACTTCAAACAATAGAAATTAAGAGGCAATGGTGTGTTTGTACATTTAGGTTTCACTCTAAAAAAAATAAAACCAAACTGAACAAAAATTGATCTCAGTGCTTAAGAGGAAAATCTGCTTTTAACAATTTCAACAAAGGTTGATTCCCCCCCATCTTAAAAAGCCCCGTCAAACTAACTTCTTAATGATTTATTAACCAATGAGGAAATAATGAGGACTACAATTCCTTTGAATTGTATAAACCTGCATAAAAGATAGATCAAAATGACAGTCCAAGATAAATGAATGTTGAACTGATCTATTGAACTCTTCTAAAATACTCAGGTCGAAAAGAAGCCTAGATCCAGGCTACCTACTTGAACAATAAAAAGACCAGCTCTTGTTGGTTCCAGTTGAGGATGTGGATGGTATGCTTTAGGTCCAGGAGGAAGGTCAATCAGCTAAATATGTCAGAACCCTTGGAGCAGAGGGAGAGCTGTGTGGACAGGCCTTGGGTTTGACCTCAGAGCCTCACCCTGGGTAAGCTGGCCACCACCACTTGGCTGGTGCTCATCACAGCCTTATCTTTTGTGTTTTGAATCTGCTTTTTGTCTTGTCATGGTCTGATGAATATTTGTTAAGTTCTTGTTACTGCTGGTACCAGCTGCATGCCATGGCCATTATGGTAAAGAAGACACATGCTTTCGGCCCTTCAATGGTAAGATCTGGATGAGAAAAACCACTTATTCATCATGTATCGCTACACATACCTGTAATCCAAGCTACTTGGCAGATGAAGGTAGGAGAATTAGGATCTGCGGTCAGCCTGGGCAAAAGAAGAGATCTTATCTAAAAAAAGAAACTAAAAGCAAACAGAATGGGGGGTGTGGCTCAAGTGATAGAGGTCTTACCCAGCAAACATGAGACCCTGAATTCAATCTCCTACACTGCAAGAGAAGGAGGAGGAGGAGGAGGAGGAAGAGGAGGAAGGAAAGCAGAAGAAGAAGGTGGAGGAGGAGGAGAAGCAGCAACAGAAGACGGAGGAAGAGGAGAAAGAGGGGAGGAGGAAGAAGAGATGGGAAAGGAGGGAGAAGAGGAGGAAAGGAAGAGGAGTATGAGACGAGGAAGAAGTAGAAAGGAGAGGAAACAGAAGAGGAGGAGGAAGAGAAAAGATGAGTGAGTTATTTCCAGATAAAGAGAAGGCAGTTTGGGAATGGGGATATTCGATTAGCTCACAAATGGATTTACTGTTACAATAAACACACTATAACTTAAAGGCATCGGAAGTCATAAATACATGAGATACCCGTTATCCACTGAAACTCACAGCTTAGCAGCAGCTGTCCACCTTGTGGTCATGTGGCTGACTTGGGGCTTCTAACTGCGGCCCACTGCCCGAGTTTTGAGAGCAAAGCCTCCTGCATAGTCCTGGCCTGGGAAAAGATCCAAATGCAAAGTTCTAAGTGGAACGAGCAGGGTCATCCATCTAGAGAAGGACTGGTGTTCTGTCCACTGCATCCTGTCTTCCCTTCAGAGTAAAGGACGGATATCCTTCTCCGCTGTGGTCACAGTTGGGAGGGATTGCTTTGTGGGGAGTGGAGGCGTGGTGTAACGATGCCTTGTGTATGAAGACGGCAAGCTATTTTCTCTTCTGGACTCTGTGATCTGTATCATGGTTTGATTGGCTGGAAGCCAATCTCAAGCTAAAATTCCTACCCTGCCCCACCTCCCCTTGGAATACAGAGGTCATTACGTAGTACTCATTGTGTATTTCTGTATTAACTCCTTTCCTGTCTCCATTGTATGCTGGTATCCATATCTTTCTACTTTCCCATTCTCTCATACACCTAGTTTATCAGAGCAGTTCTGGAATACAGGAAGTTATAAATAATTAAAATGTATTAAATTGCCTGGGCCTAGGGTGGAATTTGAGAGCTTTGTTTTGCTCTTCTTTGCTGCCGAGGGGCGAGCCGAGCCATCCTGTTGCTCTCCTGCCTTCCACTCACTTGGCCTTCCCATAGACCTCGGCGGTTTTTGCTGCTGGGTTTGCCATCCAGGCTTGGTTTAGGTTCTCCCTGAATCTTTGTCAGTAACCTTGGTCTAAGGAGCCTGGGTGTCTTTTCCCCTGAGCTCATACTTGAATCACTCCACAGGTTTGTCTTGCCTTTCTTGTCTTCATAAATTGTAATAGCTTCTTTTGTCTTAGACACAGAGGTACAAGGAAGGGTTAAGAGCTGTGGAATGCTGGGTGCTTGCTCCCCAAATCCCTGTAGTCTGGAGCAAGGAGATAAGATTAAATTTTGCAAATCTCTTTACAAGTCCAGTTGAAAATAAGAACCTCCTTACTTTTCTTAGAGGGATAGATCTGTCTGATAGTGACCCTGAGTTTGTAGCCAAAGGCAACTTTTAGAAACCTTGAGTGGTATTGGGCTCTGTCACTGACTGGTAACTCCAGGTTAATGGCTTTGTTGTATGGTTTCATTGTTCTCAGTGGAGTGTTAGCTCCTCCCCATAGTCCAGGGGATAAAAGGTGAATTGTTTGGTATAATATCTAATGATCAATATATATATATATATATATATATATATATATATATATATATATATATATACTACTACCATTAGTCTGCCTTCTGCTTATTTGTCACATTAGTTAGTTGGTCTATCTTCTGTAAAGATTATTTATAACAATTATGGTCATTACTATATCCACCATAGAGGAACCATATGAATACACACTTAACATCTTTATTTTTCTGTAAACTTGCCTTTTATAAGTGCTCACTCCTTCTTTTCTTCCCTTCCCTCCCTTCTTTTTCTTCCCTTTTTTGTGCTTGAGCTGAGTCTTGAACTTATGGCCTCTTGCTTGTTTGGCTCTTTTGTTGATGGATGATGCTCAGTCCCTTGAGTCTCACTGACTTTATCTGTCAAGGACTTTGAACAGGACCCTTAGATCTCAGCCTCATGAGTTGTCAGGAGTATAGGGGTGAGATAACAGTGCCAGGCAACTCTTTGCTTTTACTTTTAAAAGCAATGTATTCTTTTATTTATTATCTTTAAGGAATTATACAAAGGAGTTGCTATCTAACACAGCAGTTTAGGAATACAATATATCTTCATCAATATCACCTCTTTCAACCGCTGTTTTGATTCCTCTTTACTTCCTTTCCCTTAACACTTCTCATGACCAATTACTGCATATTCACTTCTGTGGATTTACTGCACAAACATGTGTATGTATGTGCATGCATGTGTGTGTCTGTGTTTGGTGTGCACACTCGGTTCCCACCACAGTCTTTCTAGAACATTGCTTGGCATGTCGTAGCCATGCAAATCTATATTGAATAGTCTTCAAACACCACCACAGTTTCATTAATGAGGCTTTGGATGATACTTGAAGCAGAAAGGGCACTCCTTTGACTGAAGACAGAAGCTCTTCCCAGGGAAGTGGGTGCTTGAAAGACCCAGGGAAGACATGGGATGCATTACTCTTTAAAGGGGCTGCTTGCTCAGGATTCTGTCACGAATTACCACTAGTCTTTGTCACCAGATTGTGGAGTGCCCACTGAGAGCTAGGGAGAAACCAAATGGGAAACCTCGCAGGTGCCCACAGAATGATGTCCCTTTCGATTTCTGTGCAGGGACAACATTTTGGCAGGATCAATACATGTGAGTATCTTAGAATCCTCATATGTCAAGAGCATTTTTCATAAGCAGTCTCTGATCTGCTGACCCCTCTGGGATTAAGAAAGCTGACTGTAAGCACATAGCTAACAATACCCTACGTCCTGATGCATAGAGGAATTCTAAGATGAAGTTGACTCAACACAGGTTCACGCTGAATACACTATGTGTGGAAATTCTGCAAAGCAAGGCTGAGGCACCAAGACAAAGCCCATAGAGCTACTTACACCTGAGGGGGAACAGGAAGCTGACATCCAGGGACAGAGACAATCAAACAACTTTTTTTTTTTTTCAGAGCTGAGGACCTTACTGTTAGGCAAGTGCACTTCCACTAAGCTAAATCCCCACCCCCCACTGCCTCTTGTCTCTATATTTCCTCAATATTTTCCTGACACTTTCACAGAATGTCTTTTTATTTAAAAAAAAAAATCTTAACTGAGGATCATTTCCTTGAGTATGCACAAGTAAGGGTGAATGTTCTTATGTTCTGTATACTTCCCGAATTCTGAGTGAATGCATGCTTTCCTAAACAGAGAAAACAAAGCAGAGCGGTTAAGTTTTGCCCTAGGTCATTAGTGTACAAGTTCAGTAAAGGGAAACTATATTCACCTTTTTTTTTTTTCGCTGTGGGGCCTGAACTCTGGGCCTGGGCACTGTCCCTCAGCTCTTCAGCTCAAGACTAACGCTGTACCACTTGAGCCACTTCTGGCTTTTTCTGCTTATGTAGTACTGAGGAATCGAACCCACGGCCTCATGCATGCAAGGCAAGCACTCTACCACTGAGCTACCTTCCCAGCTTTACATTCACTTTTTATCAATTAAATCCTATGAGTCCTTTTCCTCCCCTTTTTTTTCTAACTACATCCTAATTCCTCAGATGTAGAGGCTCTACTCTCACAGCAATATTATAGCATCCTCTTCAAGAAAGAATATTAGCAGCAGCCATTATATACTCAGGAAACATGGTCTACCCTACCCTGACGCCTACTGGTAACTCCTCTATGAGATGAGTTCCTGGGCAGGTTTTGGACTTTAAGCTACAAGTTAGTTCTGCTATGGCAAAGGGGCCACAGGCAGGACCAGGAAGCAATGCTGCTGTGCAGACTGTGGGGAGCCTATATGTGCTGAAGGTCAGACACTGACCCAGGCAGGAACAAGATGAGGGGAAAGCACATCGCCAGGCATTTGCTTTGCCTGTCTGCTTGTGCTCAGGACATCAATGAAGAAATAGATTCCTTTGTGCAACATATGTTTTAGATTATAGCCTGAAAGCTGTGTATGTGGCACATCAAAGATCTTGGCTGGCATAGCTAATTTGAGGGTAGGCTCATGCAAATAGTAAGAAATTTGAACTAAAGAAGACATCTAAAAGAAATGGGCTTCAGTTATTTTCACAAAACTTATATTGGAAACCTAAATGGACAAGGATTCTAGGAAAGGTTCTGGTGTATCGCCGGTGGAGCCCAGCTATTTAGGAGGAGGTAATGAGAGGGTCACAGTCCATAGATCACTTGGATAAAACTATGAGAATTACCTGAAAAAGCCAAATTAAAGCTGGGTGCTGTGGCTCACACCTGTAATCCTAGCTATTCAGGAGGCTGAGATCTGAGAATCGTGGTTCAAAGCCAGCACAGGCAGGAAAGTGCATGAGACTCTTACCTCTTATTTTCCAGAAAACCAGAAGTGGTGCTGTGCCTCAAGTGGTAGAACTCTAGTCTCAAGCTGAAGAGCTGAGGGACAGCACCCAGGCCCAGAGTTCAGGCCTCACAACTGACAAAAAAACAACCTTCAAATTAAAAGCAAAAGAATTGGTGGTGTCACTCAAGTGTCAGGACATTTCTCAGCAAGCTCAAGTCCTTGATTCTTCTAAAAAGGGGTGAGGAGCCTTTGTCCTTGAGTAGCAAATGACTGTGGTATCATTGCATGGAAAAGCCAGGGAACCCTGGGGGGAGAAGTGGTTTCTCTGAATGCTGTCTGCCCAGGCAGAGCCCTCTGCTCCTAGTCTGTTGGTATTCAGAATGAACAAAACATTGCTGTTGGAAGAGTTCATGCAGTTCTTCCGGAATGTAAAACAATTGAGAATGCCTGGAGGGAGGCGTCCTGAGCCTGCTGTGTGCACCCAGAGCACCTGGAGCTGCCACACCCCTGCGTCAGAGGGGCACCTGGGCTGGGGTTACAGGCCGGATGGCTCCAGCATGGTCCCAGCTCTGTGGCATGGCAGCACAGACTTCTAAACCATTAAGGAGGAGAAACTGAACTCAGCACACCAACTCCCATTATAGTGCACACCTAAGGGAAAGAAACTCCTACTTATTCTGTGTTTTTCTTTTTCTTTGGTGGACTTTTGACCTAAGGGTTTAGCTTCACATTCTGGGCACTAAAATGAGCCATACACCTCTGGGTATCCAAGGATATTGTTTCCTTTGATCATCATGACAACCTTCTGCAGGGCAACCCCATGAACACGGCCATCTTCCAGAGGAGAGAGGATGGGACTGGTGCAGGGGCGCAGGCCTGGTCCTGGCAGGGCTACTTATGATAAGCTAACTTGTATAGTATTATGGAAATGTAAACCCCAGTTGAATTTCTGCAAACAAAATGCCCAGGTGCATCTGTGGGCTTTGACCACAACCCTGGCTGAGCATCCGTGCACTGGCCACTTGTCCCTGCACGCACAGCATTGCCCCTCTGCCCCCAAGCAATCCACCTTTCTCTCTTGCAAGTGCTTTGCTTCTCATTTCACCGGCTTATTGAAGGTGAGCCCCAGCTTCCTCTGGGCGCGTCACACTTGAATTTGTAGGTGCTCTTGTCAGCCTGACCTCCCACCTGCGGATTTTGATTTGATTAACCCCTTTGACTCCTAGCTTTCCTGGTTGTCTCAAGGTGGGATCTTATGCCCCAACCACAACCCTTTAAAATTCAATTTCAGCGCCTTTGCCAGTGTGGCCAACCCTGAGACCCAGCAAGTCTACACATCTGTCTTAGCATACCCAAAGCCAGCAGAGAACCTGCACAATCATTTGGCAGCTGGGTAGGTTCGTCTTTCAGCCCACATGGAGGTGAACTTGAAAATTCCTTCAAGCTTCCGTTTGCTACAGAGAATTTAAACCCGAGCACTAGATGGAACATGTGGCCCTTGGGAGGGTTGGATGCAGCCACATGTTATGGTAGTGAAATGATAAACAGGTGGGGATGATGCTAGGAAAATGACCACTCCGAGAGAGTGATAATTCCCAAATGAATGAATGAACTCACATGGCTGCCTTTGGTGGCTTGGCTCTGTAGACTCTCTCTTCTTCCCACAGTCCATTCACAGGCCATGTGGCATAGTTCATCAGCACTCTGTACTGAAGTTCAGTTTGATAAGGATCTAAGGAACTTGAGAGGGAGATGAGGGTGACCAGTCACTCAGGCATGGATGCCCAGTTTGGGCGTCCATTGTCTGGACTTGACATTGGCCCCGTTGCATGCTGTCTTTGTGATCCTGGACAACTCACCTGACCTCTCAGGGCGTCCATCTCTTCATCTGCAAAAACAGTGATGGTGACAGTGGCGCCTACCGCAGAGGGGTGCTGTGAAGACTGAGGGGTTGTGAGACACAAAACTTCGCATGGCACAGATTACCTGGCAAGGTGCACACAGCCCGTGAGTGGGAGCTGCTCTTCTCTCCCCGAGAGCATGGCAGACATCCTCTCCCCATCACGGGCGGACTTAATAGGTTTTCAGTTTCTAAAAGCCTCCCCGTGTTTTCTATCAACCAGGCATAGGTAATGAACTTGATGTCTTCATAAAGCATGGTATTTTGTGGTGATTATTTTAAGCTCTCTCATGCATTGTCTCATTTCATTAGGTAATGATCATTATGACAAAACAATAAAAAGAGTCCTTTAAAAATGCTTCTGGTGGTACAGATGTCAAACACCAATTACCATAAACGTGATGGCAAGAGTAGCATTGTTTTTCTCACATGATGCTGTGCAATCATTTTCATTGTATGATTTAACTTTTTTCACTGTAGAAAAATTCCTTTTCTCTACATCCCACCTGCCCTGCTCTTGGTGGCTGTGTCATGGAGGGACACGTGCTTATGAAGTGGACACTTAGCTCCCCACCCCTGGTGGAGGAAACCCCAAGTGGCCAGGGCCTCCACAGCACATGGCACATTCTCGATTTCTTCTTATTAGTTCCATGGCAGAACTTAAGTCCTCATGTTTTGTCCAGTCTAAATGTTGTTGGGATTCATGGGAAGGCATGTGATGTGACTGTCCATGGCCTGTCTGTCCCAGGGCCCATGGATATTTCTTTCCTATGTGGATCTGAGATATGTGATTTGTCATGGGCCATAGACTTCATCCTTTATGTCTTCTACAAATGCTGTGATCAGAGCTAAGTGGAACTTAGGATTGAATGCAGGACATCATGGTCACTCCTGGAGCCTTGGTGCACTCAGCCTTTGAAACATTGCTGGCTGTGTATGGCAATAGTGATGCTACCCTTTGGTTGTATAGTGCTGGACTGATCATTGTGTTCTATATGCAGCATCTCATTTAAGCAGCATGGTTTGGTTACCTTTTTTTTAAATTGCTGGTTTATATGTGGAAATCTAAGAATTGGAAGAGGAAAGGGGTAGCCATTACATGATACTTTTATATGCATTCTCTCTTTCAACCTTCATAGTAGCTTTTGAGGTAAGCATATTCCTTCCTTACTAGTAAAATACTCAAGGTTCATCAAGAGTGTGGTGGTACATGTGTGTAATCTCAGCAATCTAGGAGGCAGAAGCAGGAAATGGTGAGCTTGAGGCTAGCTTAGGTAAGCTTAGGGAAGACCTTATGTCAAACAAGTGGTAGAGTGCTTGCTTAGTATGGGTTAAATCTCCAGCCTAGCCAAGCTATCAATTGATTAATGAACCATTCAATCAAATCTGAATTTCAAAGGTGCTAATTAATGTTTGGTGCTGGTGGCTCACACTTATAATCCTAGTTACTCAGGAGGCTGAGATATAAGGATCACAGTTTGAAGCCAGCTCTGGTAGGAAAGTCTATGAGACTCTTACCAGATTCCAGAAGTAGAGCTGTGGCTCAAGTGGTAGAGCACCAGCCTAAAAGAGTTCAGGGACGGTGCCCAGGCCCTGACTGCCAAGGCCCAGACCCAGCGAAA
>NW_027203567.1:0-68439 GCF_024711535.1 Dipodomys merriami
TTTCCCATTTTGGACACCCTTAAGGGCCTATTAGATGGATGGGGAGCCCCTATTCATATTCAATATTTGAGAGGGCATTCAAAACTTCCTGGGTTTTTATCCATGGGCAATAATTGGACAGACCAGTTAGCTACTGGTCCACAAGCTTTAATGTTACAAGAGGCCACCCGTTTACATGATTTAACCCACAATAATTGGAGAGGTTTTCAACATAGATTTCCTCAGATTCCTGTAAAGGACCTCAAAAGGATAGTACATACCCGTAAAATATGCCAGCCCTTCTTAAAAGTATCCCCGCTACAACCACCAGGGGTAAATCCCAGAGGCCTCAAACCCAATGTCCTCTGGAAAACTGATGTGACTCATTTTCCAGCCTTTGGTAAGCTTAAATATATATTTGTTTCTATAGATACCTATTCAGGAGCATGTTGGGCTACAGCACATGCAGGAGAAAGAACTAAACATTCAGAAGCACATTTTCTTCAATGCTTTGCCACCTTGGGTCTACTAGCACAAGTTAAAGCTATAATGGACATTGTTTTGTTAGTAAACCAATGTCAGAGTTTTTTGACAGATGGCATGTTACTCATACAGAAAATCCTTATAATCTCCAAGGCCAAGCAATTATAGAAAGAAATGGGAGTTAACCCCCATATATAGTTACAGATAGCTTTGTTTACCATTAACACTTTAAAGTTTTCAAAAGGGGCAATTGAATCCAGGTTTCAGAAGCACTGGGGACAACTAAATCCTAAGCCTCAAGTGAAAGTCAGGTGGAAGGACCCCCCTGACACAACAATGGAGCAGACCGGACCCCCTAGTTATCATGGGCAGGGGATTCAGATATGTTTTTCCCATAGGGGAGACAGCCCCCATTTGGATCCCAGCCAGGAACTTTAAGTTTTACCCATTTCTTCTATACAGGAAGAAGCCCAATGATAAACTAACCAACAAGGAAAGTAAAACGGCTATGCTGGTCGAGGCTTGTCTTTAAAAGAGGGAAAGCTAAAAAGATAATTACTATCCATCCCCAAGGGCAATCAGCCCTTGAGAAGCTCTTGCGTTCTTTAACAATTACAGATGGTGATACTCCAGCTGTTGGCTGTCCTGACCCTCCTAGTCCTGGCAATGGCCCTACGGAATCCACATCAACCTCAATGCGTGACCTGGGCAGTGATCAAATGGAGAAATCAACAGCACCAAAAGAGAAGCTGTCCCTTCGACCTGGTGACCTGAGCTTCATTTTGACATCTTTGACCTGGCTAGAGGATCCTGGGATGTTGGAGATTGAGACCCCCTTTACCAAGGATGGCCTGAGTGTGGGGGCCCACGAGGATGCACTGTGCCTCATGTGTGGTACCCCCAATATCCAGGCTGTTCCCATGCTTTAAAGAGGTCAACCTTATAAGATAGTGACTTTATATATGTCCCAGAAGTAATCGAACTGCTTCAGACATTTCTAACTGTGGTGGGGCTGACGTTTATTAACTTTACTGAGGAGGGAAAAAGGATAACTAACTAACTAACTGGAAGATGAGCAGGATGTGGGCCTTGCGGTTATATCGAAAAGGATGGAGCCCAAGAGATCCAACGCATGGCTCTCCGTGTCTATCATGATAAGCTCAGTGCTGAAGATTACTCCATACTTTAGGTGAACCACGGAAAGAGGAGGTGCCAATTGGGCGAACCTCATAAGAGGTGCCCTGACCTGAACCTCAGCAAGAGGTGGGTTTGCCATTAAAACAAAAAGGAGGAATCTGTAGGGTACATGGAGAGCAAAGGTGGCGCTGAGAGGCAGTTGAGTGGGCAGAGTCGGAGTTGTTTATGTTAAAATCTGACTGTGTACCACAACCAGGCAAAGTGACGTCTGTACTTGAATAGCTCGAAAGACAGCAGGGAAAGTATAGAAAGCTTAGGTGCATGATAGGGTGACCTCTACAGTGATTGGTTGGTTCCTTTTCTTCCCCTTCCATGCCACACGGTTTTTTGCTTTAAAAATTGTTTGCTGCATGGTGATAAACGAGTTCCTGCTTGACTTGACTCCCTGCTGCATCTGTCTCCGGGACTACAGGAGGCTGGCGAATGGGCCAGCAACACACTTACCTTTCCACGGACCCCATCCATCTTCCGCGGGACAGATGAAGATCAAACAGGTAGGAGGAGAACAAAGGAGGAAGCAACAATGCTTAATAGGAAATGTACTCATTACTTTGTTAATGTAACTGTAACCCCTCTGTACAACATTTTTACAATAAAAAACATACATAAATAATGTAGTGCTCAAAGAAGCACTTTGGGGGTAAGGGAAGGATATCTGAATAACTGTACAAAATTCTACATTGGTTTTTTTTTAATGTTCAGTATGGAACTGAATAAACATAAGTGCTTCCATTAAAAATTTTAAGTTACTGTCTTGGACTTGGAGCCAGTATTTCTGGAATTGAAGGGATTTGAGCTCATCGTCTGGGTAACTCTTTACTCTATTGGTGAAGGGGAAGCTCACTCTCCTTGAGGAAAAGAAATTCAAGCTAGAGTACCCAGGGCCTGCATTGAGGCCCTTCAATGTAAAAAATATTTCTATATATGTGTAAAATATGATATATATGTACATATGCATGCATATTATATATTGATTATTATAATTATTGATTTTGTATGTATTTTATTCATTGTATAGTTTATTGTATTTAGTATTATTATACACATAATATTTATTATGTTTTGTACATCTAGTATAAAATTATACACAATAAATCAGGTCATTGACTTGTTATTCATTAATACTTTATTAAATGTTGAAACATGATAAATAATTAAATGGAGGCATTAGTCACTGTCATCACATGTTTAGAGTCTCTCCCAAGTATGAGCTTTGTCTTAGTTATCTTTTGACAACTTACTATAGGGATTCCTTTAGATGATTTATACTCAGAAGCCTTTTCTTGAGGATAGGCAAGTTGTGGGATAAAATTGTAAGGGTGGGGCTGTGAATGTGGCTTAGTGGTATAGAGCTTGCTGAGCATGCATGAATGCCAGGGTTTGAATCCTCAGTGCCACATACTCAGAAAAACCCAGAAGCTGTGGAGTGGCTCAAGTGGTAGAGTGCTAGCCTTGAGAAAAAGAAGCTCAGAGACAGTACCCAGGTCCTTAGATCAAGCCACAGGACTGGCAAAAACAATAGGCCAGTTGCTGGTGGGGAATTCTTGAAACCCTAGCTTCTCAGACCACAGTTCCAAGACAGCCTACACAAGGAAAGCCTGTTAGATACTTATCTCCAATGAATCACCAAAAGACCTCACATGGCACTGTGGCTCAAGTGGTAGAGTGTTTGCCTTGAGCTGAAGGGTGCAGGGAGAGCACCCAGGCTTCAGTATGAAAAAAACAACTGGAAAAAGAGTGAGGGATAATCAAAGTACTTTTTCTATTTGCTAACTATGAGAAGATTTTCTGGAAAAAGAACATTGATATACACCAGAGTTGGAGTCAGGGCTCAAGGTTCAAGTATAGCAGATCCATATGCCCAGCCTCTCAGACTCTATCATTATAACCTTGTGTCCTACTGGGTTCTGAAAGGTCCAATGTTGAAAGGCATAATATGCTCCCCAAGCCCTTTGTGATAAGCACTTGACTTATATTGTCAATGTCATTACAGTTCTGAAGCTAGCACAGCACCAGTAGCTCAGGCCCATCACTCTAGCTCAGGAGACTGAGGTGTCAGGATCACAGGGTGAAGCCAGCCAGGGCAGGAAAGTCTACGACACTCTGACTTCCACTTCTGAAAGGTCAGATGTTCAAGAGCTTCCTGTGTTTCCCTTGGTGATGAGAGGTTACTTGCACTCTAAATGTTCTTAGAGTTCTCAAGCTATAGAAACAGGAAAGAAATATTATTTTCCCATCCTGGGTTCAAATGAAGTTCTCAGGATCCAAGCCTTAGCCCTGTTAGCAGGAAGAACTCCAGTGTAACACTGAATTTGAAGGACAAAAAACAATTTCAAAAGCCGGGCTAGGTGAAGAGACCTAGGCCTGCAGGATTAGGAGGCAGAATGTACAAACTCAACAGTGAAGTGAGCTGTAAAACCACTTTATTCATTCCAGGCATAGCCTGCAAAAGGAAACCTCAAACATTTGCTAGAGTTACAACAGGGTCAGGCTTTTCTCAGCCTCTTCAAACAATGACTAATTAACCTTTTTCCCTCAGGTGAAGGGAGCCTCAGTGTATCTTTACGTTAAGAATAGAGAGCCAGTTTCATGGGGGAGAGGGGAGGAACAGAGTAGAAAAACCCTACTCTCTGGTCTTAGGGAGTAGGTTTTTGACTCTCTGTCAGATTTGAAGGCCCTTCTTCTACTTCTTCCAGTCCATTCTCCTTCCTTCATTCTCCACATCATTAATGCAAATCCCCAGTCCAAGATCATGTGTACTTTCTGGGCCTTGTCATTTAGACCCAGGATGGTTACAATTCAAAGGAAAAAAGAGTAAAACCACTTTCTTGAACTTCTCAATTTTATCCTTTTCCTTATTATTTTTGCCAGCTCTGAGATTTGAACTCTGGTCCTAGGAACCCAGGGTTGGCTGTGGAAGAGTTGCCAAGACCTAAGTTCAAGCCCCGTGCTTGGCAAATAAGTAAGTAAATAAATAAATAAATAATAAGGCTCTGGCGTGCAATTTGCATCATTGTTCTGGCAGGCCTGGGATTGAACTCAGGGTCTGGGTAACTCTGTAGCATTGTGGGTAAAGGGGAAGCTCACTGACTTTAAAGACAAGAAATTCAGACCAGTTCCCAGGGTTTGAATTAAAGCCTCAGCATAATATTCTTATATGAGATCTATTTACATACATGGGTTTAATGTGTATAAAGTTTATTACCCTTATTTATTATTACCCTTATTGTTAATACCCTTATGTATTATACATATAACACTTCATTTATTACATCATTTCATCTAGATTATATTTGCATATGGATTATACATCGTACTTTCACAGAAAAGACAAAAATTTGTCAAATTGGCTTCTTCATGAATAAATATGTATGTGTGTGTGTGTGTGTGTGTGTGTGTGTGTGTGTGTGTGTGTGTGTAGAGAGAGAGAGAGAAAGAGAGAGAGAAAGAGGGAATGTGAGGATATTCAATTATGTATATTATTACCAATAATTAGTTATTACATTATGCCACTATTTAATGAAGTATCATGGTAGAATACTTATAAAAACATTAATTAAAAATTAGTCAATATCCTTCCATTTCGGGAATCATATTATGGTGCTAGAATGGAAGACATAAATCCAATAATATTTGCGTGGCATTCTAAAATAGAATCATGCATTAACTGCAAATGTAATTATTTCTTTTATAACATTCCATTAGCATTCACAAAAATAGGAATGAGTTTGTCAGGATCTCCCTCCATTTGTGGGTAGCAGTCCTAGCATTTGATCTCCAGGACTGGGTAGTTTACTTCGAATGCAAACCATTGGAATGACACCTTGAAGATTTCAGATTGCCACGATTAAAAAAAGAACAAGAAGAAAAGAAACCCAGGTGTCAGCGGCTTCTGTCTGTAATCTTAGCTCCTCAGGAAGCTGAGATGTAGTGAATGCCAATTTGAATTCAGCCAGGGCAGGAAAGTTGGCAACACTCTTATTTCTAAGAGATCACATGAAAAAAATAACTCCATGAGTGGGGCTGTAGCTCAAGTTGCAGAGTGCTTCCCCTGAGCAAAAGGAGCTAGGCTCATAGTTAAACCCCACAACTGTACCCCCCCTCAAAAAAAGGGAGCAGTAAGTCCATGTCTCTGTGTATGGATGGATGATGTATGGATGATGGGCATTCAGCAGGTTGCCCATACCCAGCCGCCCCAACCTGGGCCGGCTGGGACAAGCCCTCAGAGAGTACTAAGTATCAGCCGGCAGCTTGAACAAAGCATCCCTCTGTCATTTAATAACTGAATCCCCGAAGGCTTTGCCTGGGCTGCTGTGTGCAATGGATGCATTATGTTCTAGCTGAGGTGTCCCATTGGGACACCTAGCAGCCTGCCACTGCCTCCAGGAGTGATCCAAGTTTTTGGATCTATATTCTCCATCCCTCTGTGGGATGTGAGCCTAAGCTTCTAGGGCCTGGTGGCTCTCACTCATTCATCATTCCTCATTGCCGAGTCATTGACTGGTCCCAAATCTTAGCAAAGTTATGAAATAGTCAGCGATTTCTATGCCAAAGGGTAAGCCAATAAATCCCACCCTCATAACTCCTGTTACAAGTCTGCCTTGGGCTTCGAATATGGCTTAGTGGTAGAGTGATTACCTAGTATGCACGAAGCCCTGGGTTCAATTCCTCAGTACCACAGAAACAGAAAAAGCCAAACGTGGCACTGTGACTAGCGTTGAGCAAAAGAAGCTAAGGAACCTGCCCAAACCCTGAGTTCATGCCCCAACAATGGCAAAAAATAAAAGGGAGCCTGGTGAGACATATTCTTCTGGGACTCAGGAGGGCCAAGGTTAGAGGAAAGAGGTAGAGGGCAGGTGCTTGTGGCTGACCTCAGTAATCTCAGCTACTCAGGAGGCTAAATTCTGAAGATCACAATTACAAGCAGGAAAGCCTATATGAAACAATTTTGTCCAATTAAACACCCAAAAAGCCAGAAGTAGAGTTGGGATTCAAGGAGTAGAGTGCTAGCTTTGAGCACAAAAGCTCAGGGATAGTGTCCAGGCCATGAATTCAAACCCCAGGACTGGCACAGACACACAGACACAGACACAGACACAGACACAGACACACACACACACACACACACACACACACAGACACACACACACACACACACACACACACACACACACACACACACACACACACACACACACACCAAGATAGAGCATTTGCCAGTTAGCCTGCACAATTTCCATCTCTCGAGGGAAAAAGGAAGGGAAGACTTGCTCCAACCGGTGATATAACCAGTGCCAAAATTCCACAGAAGTTCTAAGGCAGGAAACAGGATAGAGAGCCTCATGCAGAAGGTACAACATGGGAAAAGGTCCTGAGGTGTGGTGTAGAGCAGGTGGTGTGGGTGGAATGGAGGTTCTGTGGCTTCAGACAAATCTGGCAGGACATGCGAGTCTGGGTCAAGGTTTGTACTTGAGTCACTGGTAGGGAAGAGGATGGGTTCCCAGAATGAGGCCCAGGGGGAAGATTAGCTTGACTTTTCACCATGGATCCCCGACATTTCTTGTGGCTGGAAGTCTATTTTTCACAGCTCCTTACACTCAGGCATCCTTTGCATTGAAGAGTCAGGGCAAACGCAGGGAAGAACTCTTGCTTAAGAAAAGCTTCTAGCCCAATGTTAACAGCGGTTCAACTCCTGTAAATCCTAGCTACTCAGGAGACTGGGTTCAGAGATCGTGGGTCAAAGCCAGCTCAGAGGAGGAAACTTAGTGAGACTCTTCTTGCCAGTGAACTACCAAAAGCCAGAAATTGCACTATGGCTCAAGTGGTAAAGTGCCAACCTCGAGGGAAAAGGTTAGGAGACCGGAACCCAGCCCTGATTTCAAGGCCAGTTCTGGCAAAAAAAATAAAGAAAAGCTTTCAGGAGCTCCTAGTCCACTGTTGTGAAAGGCCAAGTCAGCTAGGCACTGGTGGCTCATGCCTGTCCTCCTAGCTCCTCAGGAGGCTGAGATGTGAGGGTCGCGGTTCAAAGCCAGCCCAGGCAGGAAAGTCTGGGAACTCTGAAACTCCAGAAACCTGGAAGTGGTCCTCTGGCTCAAGTGGTAAGCTGAAGCTAGGTGACAGCAACCCATGACCAACACCTGGCCTGCTTGGATCTCACTTTGTGGCTCTAAGCAGAGTATTTTCCAGTGGGCCCCTGAGTTTCTCCCAATGTCTAGGTATCCTACAAGTCATGAGAGCAGCCCATTTGGAGGCTTTTGCCTACAGATTGAGCCACATTATCAGAGAAGTGTCCAGCCTTGAGGCATGGAGGTCATTGTCTGGCTCAACAGAATGAAATCTGTCATGGGTGCAGTGTGGGTCTGAGCAGTAAATCAATGTCTCAGACCACGGTTCTGGGCCAGGAGGGGCAGAAGGTGGCATGGCAGGTAAAGCCTACTCACGTAGATATCACAAGAGTGCAAATCTGTCAGGCACACCTCCTGTGGGTGTTGACTTGGGCTCATGAAAGACTTGTGGGTTCAGGAATCCACAGCCGGCTGGCTGGTGCTTGTAGCATTCACTATCCCTGGAGTTCCAGGGCTCACCAGTGCTTGAGGTCCAATGAAGGTCTTCAGTCGTAGGCCGACTACAAAAGAGCATCCATAGTGACATTTCCCTTGGTCCTGTGGTCCTGTGCACGGATGGAGGGGCAGGTCCCATGGAACTTACTGCTATGGCCCAGACACAGTCAGAGGCTGCTGGTTGCTGATGTGTGCTGTAGTGCAAGTGGTAGAGCACCAAACTTGTGCAAACAAGCTAAAGGATACCACATAGGCTCTGAGTTCAAGCCTTGGTAGACACACGAACACACACATACACACACACTCATGCACAAAAAAGCACACACAACAACATCCTTAGCAGGTCCCAATGGTTCATACCAGCAATCCTACCTACTTACGATGTTGAGCTCTTAGGATGGCAGCTTGAAGCCAGCCCAGGCAGGAAAGTATGTGAGACACTTCTCTCCAGTAAACTACTAAAAAAGATGAAAAGTGAGCTGTGGTTCAAGTGGCATATGTTTAGCTTTGAACAAAGGAAGCTCAGGGAAAATGTCTAGACCCTGAGTTCCAGCTCTAAGATTCTTTTTACAGACATCCTTTGTCTCCACCTCACCCCCAATCAGGCCATAAATCCAGATTTCGGTCACCCTTGATCTCACTTCCATTCATACCACTTTCATAGCACTGCCACAAGTGGCTGGTGTGTGGCCAGCACTGGATTAAGAGAACTTTTAACAAGAGGAGCATAGCCAGGTCAAGGCTAATGCCCCAGAACATTGAGGTATTGGCCATACCAGTTTCTCATGCCCCAGTTCCCTGTATGTAGAATCTAAAGTCTGTGCCTCTGTATTCTGGGCATCCAGAATTGTCTAGAACAACCTGATAGGCCAAGCTGGGGCAGGAAGATAGACTTTCCTGCGAAAAGTTACGTTGACATTTCCTAGACACCAACGGATACTTCCAAGCCACTTTGGCCTCACCTCCCATGTATCCCCGGACCCTCCTTGCTTGGGCAGCCTTCAGTCAGCTATCAAGCTCAAGTTGGCCAGAGCCACCAGAAACCCCCTTTCCTCCATTCCACTGCCAGCATGACGAGAGGACATGCAGCCAGAGGCGCAGCTGAGAAAAAGAACAGGTCATCGCAGGACTAAGGACCCCCAGAGGTAGGGGAGAGCCTATGCCAGCCGGCCCTGCTGGCCCAGAATCCCCTGGAGGTACCCAAAGATTTGGACAGGCCAGACTTGGGTCTCAAAGTAAAGCTGAAATGCAGGCCTCTGGCAATTTAGGACTCAATGTTGACCTTGATAGGGGGCTAAAGGACAAGGTCGGCATGGAAGAGGGGCACCATCTGAGGCAGAAAGAGTCAAACAGGGACCCAGAATGTGGACAGAGAAAGAAGAGGGAACACACACACACACACACACACACACACACACACACACACACACACACACACACACACACACACACACACACACACACACACACGTAGCCCAAGGCCTCAGAAGTCCCTGAGCAACCTGAACATCCCACCCCCAAGAAGATGGCACTACTATCCTCAGACCAACTGTAGACAAAATTCATGGCCTCTCACACATCTGGAATGGCTCATAACACAGCCTGGAATTTCCTAAATGTACACACCACTATGCAGAAATCTCAGCTACCTTATTTTTGGTTGTCTGTCATGGGGTTTGAACTCTGGGCCTGTGCACAATCCCTCAGCTCTTCAGCTGTAGGTGGGCCCTCTACCACTAGAGTCACAGTGCCACTTCTGGCTTTTTGGTGGTTCACTGGAGATAAAGTCTCACAGATTTTCCTTCCCAAGCTGGCTTTGAACCACGATCATCAATCAGATCTCAACCTCCTGAGTATCTAGGATGACACAGTGTGAGCCACCAGCGGCGCCTGGCTTCAGCCACCTTCTTAGACCCAGGGAAAACCCATCTGGTCAGGCCACAAACCACATGCAACCCTTCAGTTCAGTCTTTGACACCAGCATCCAAAACCATTCTTCCATGGATGGAGAGCATATAATTGACCCTAATATCCCACCCCTGCTCCCATTCACCCATTCCCTGCCTGCCACAGGCCACGACCTATGGAGTTCTTGGTAAGGCACCACCCATCCTACTGTGGTTTCACACTGGGCCAAACCTGGGGAGTTCTTAGAAATGTCTGTACAGTGAGGCCAGCACCTGGTCTCCCAACCACAGCAACCTCACTACTTCAACATCTCTTGCAAGCAAGGAAGGGTTGTCTTTCTTTCTTCCTTCCTTTCTTTGATTTTTGGTTGCGGGGTTTGAACTCGGGGCTTCGGTACTGTCCCTGAATTCTAATTTTCCTTAAGGCCAGTGATCTACCACTTGAGCCACAGTACAACTGCCAGTTGCAGATTGGAGATGAGGCTCTGGTGGGACTTTCCTGCCTGGTCTGGGAAATGAGATCCTCTGGATCTCAGCCTCCCGAGTGGCCAGGATGACAGGCATGGGATGACAGGTGTGTGAGCCACCAGCACATGGCCAAAGGTGTCTAGTCCTTCAGAATTTCCAGCTAGTCCTCCTCTAGACGCTACCACCTAAACACCCCTCTACCTCCCTCAGGGACAGCAAAGGAAGGCTCAGAATCTGGGTGGGGCCATGGGCATTAAAGGGCCCCCTCCACATCACTAGCCCTGTCTAAGCTACCATTTGCCTCCTATGGATGGCCTGGTCGTCCAGGGCAGATCAGACCCATTAGGAGTTCTGGGGCCTTCCCTGTATCACCCTGCCCCAACCAACCAGTACCTGAGAATTTCTGGGGCCAGCTGTTCCATGTCCCAGTGGAAGATGTTGGGAGGGTTGCTGATAATGCGTCCCGGGGTGTCCAGGGCAGAAGGAGTGTCTAGCTCACTTCTGTCAAAGAAGGAAACACAAAGCATGCATGATCTATTAAGAGTTACAGGACATAGCCATCCACTGGTCACCAAGGTCCCTTGTAGAGCTGTTTTATGTTGACAGCCCTTGGGGTTGGCCTTGGGGCCTGGGTGGTATCCCCGAGTTTCTTTGCTCCAGGTGAGCACTTCCACCTGAGCCACGGTGCCACTGCTGACATTTTCTGTGTATGCAGGACCTAGGAATCAAACCCAAGGTTTCCTGCATGCTAGGCAAGCCCTCTACCTCTAAGACACAATCCCAGCCCTGCATAGCTGTTCTTCTGTGACCCATCGGGCCTGTCTCCAGACAGTCTCACACATCTCTACTGTATTTCTCACCAACAGTCCTGGCTGGAAATGAACACGCTCTGCTATGTTGTCCATCATCTGCTGCAACTTTGCTCTCTGTGCTTCCTGTCTGCTTCTCCTTGTTAAGCAAGACCCTCTTTTCAAGTGATGCCTCTAAAAGCCCATTCTGATCACCTTGGCAGAGCTGGAACCTCTCTGCTCTGCAGGCTTCTGGCCTTATCACATGCTGCCTTCCGTCCAGTTTGGGTTGAGAATGCACAAAGGGGAAGGGCTCGCTTCCACCACCGGATTTCAGAAGGCACTGATACACCACCCAGGGACAGGTGTTTTACACACTCCGAGATAGGGCCCTCGAAGCTCAGGCAGTCTGTGGGCAAGAAGACGGGGCCATTTCCTTGTGTGGGGTTGAACTCAGGATCTGGGAGCTGTCTCTGAATTTTCGTGCTCAAGGTTGGGGCTCTACCACTTGAGCCAGAGCTCCACTTCAGGCTTTTTGGTGGTTCCATGGAAAGTAGAGTCTCACAGGCTTTCTAGCTTATGGTTGGCTTCAAACTGTGATCCTCAGATCTCAGTCTCCTGAGTAGCTAGGATGACAGTGTGAGCCTTAGCCCCGGGTGATGGGCAACAAAGGCTTTTATTTTTTTGCTCCCGTTTCAACTAGCAAGCCCAAGTTAAAATAATCAGTTTCAGGGGATCAAGATCCTCTCCTAGGTCAGTTAATCCAAGGAGATAAAGGGTCTTTGGAAAAGGCTAGTCTGAGTAAGCCTAGTGGTGTGTGTGGGGGTGTGGGTGTGGGTATGTGGGAGTTTGTCGGGGATACCTACCCCCATCTCTCTGGTTCATCATCTTTCCAGCAGGGAGTGCATCCAGGATAGTCACCCCAAGGAAGGCGAATGGGGGAGGGTACCTAAGGTCACATCCAGGGGGATGATCCGAATTATGCCCTGCAACTGAACCTGGGCAGATAAAGGAGAGAAAGAGAAGTTTTGGGGAACATCAAGGGAAGCCCCTTACCTTTGGCTACAGGAACCAGCGAGAAGACTGAATCCATCTGTCTTGGTCGTCAGATAAAAGGTATACACAGTTCATTTATTTTATTATTATTTTGTGAGTCCTAGGGCTTGGATTCAGGTTATCTCTGAGCTTCTTTTGTTCAAGGTTGAGGCTCTAACACTTGAGCCACAACACCAAATCTGCCTTTTTGTGTGTGTGGGTTTTGAGGGAGAGGTTGTTCTTGGGAGATAAGAATCTCACGGACTCTCCTGCCCGGGTTGGCTCTGAGTCACGACCATCAGACCTCAGCTTCCCAAATAGCCATGATGATGGGCAGGAGCCACCAGCTCCTGACTGCCACCATCCATTTATAATCCCTTATGCCCAGGGCTGAGCCACCCACACTGCACCCCATAGTTGGGAGTGGGAAGCAGACATGAGTGTGTTTGATACTTTAACAGCCTGCCTATCTTTGAGCATTGTTCTGGGTCAGTCTGATGGTGGCTTCCTCCTTATCCACAGCAATGACTGGGCTCTGTCACAAGAACAAACGTCCCCCGAGAGGTTTCAGGTCTAGGGTCTTTCTTCTGCAGTCCGCCCCCCTAACTGAAATGACACACACTAGCAAAGGATAGTAGACACTGAGTGTTTTCATTGTCTTATAACCAGGGTCTGACCAGATAGGTGAGGGTGAAGGTCAGAGGCCCAGGATAGTGCTGGGCAGGGGGACAATGCCTCCTCATCCAATTTCTTTCAATGGTCTTGCAGAGGGATTTGGGGAAGGACTCATGGGATGGACAATGCATAACCATCATGGTCCACCCAGTGCACAGAGGGGCTTACCTCATGAAGCTGGTTCAACAGGGTGATGGACACAGCTCCTGACCCACAGCCCACATCCAGAATGAAAGGACCACCTTGGGTTCCAGCCAGATAGGGATGCTGGGCCACCTCCTCCAACACCCATTCAACCAGTTCCTGTGTGAGAGAGAGACAGAGAGAGAAATAAGGCCAAAATTACACTTAATGCCGGGTGCCCGTGGCTCAGGCCTATAATCCTAACTACACAGGAGGCTGAGATATGAAGATCATGGTTCAGAGCTGGCCCAGGCAGGAATGTCTGTGAGACTCTTATCCTCAAAGAACCACCAGAAAACCGGAAGTGATTCTGTGGCTCATGTGCTAGAGCACTAGCCTTGATCTGAGGAGCTTGGGTACAGTGTCCTGGCCCAGAGTTCAAGCCCCACGACTGACAAGCAGTGGATTTCCCACCATAAGAAGTGGACTGCATAGCACCCACTGTCCTAGGGAGCATGGCAGGGAAGTCAGGCCAAGCTTCCTGTGCGCTGGGGGTCATGAGTAGATCACCTGGCTTCTCCATGCCTCATTTTCCCCAGCTGCAAAACTGAATAGAGTGAAGGATTCCCTTCATCATGGAGATTGGGTAATGATGAAAGAGAATCATGTTTTGTTTCATTATCCCACATCTATTGCATGATTAAGAGCAGACCCCATCTGCCACATTACCTCCTTCTGAGTCTCCCTGAGAGATCATGCCAGGCAAAGCATAAGCTTCATGGAAGCATTCCTGCAGAAGGGGGTGTTGGTTCAAGGCTTCCTATACACTTGGCTGCACCTTTATTGCCTCTACCTTTATTCTTACTATATTCTTCTTGGCTGTACATTTGCTGTCTTTATTCTTGTTTTGGCTATTTTTCTATTGATCCGCGAACAGAGCATGTTGTTTCTTTCCAGTCCAATAGAGACGGCTTCTCTAAATAATAAAGACTAGGACCAAAGATTAGATGTGGACAATTCCCCAATCAATATATCATCTGATGGGACGCTGCCTCCAGAAACTCCTGCAAATTCAAAAGCAGTTTTGCGGCTCCCTCATAGTAAATATAGAAATATAAAATTTCCAGATATGTTACAATAGACAGAATTAATGGATTAAACTAAACCAGAAGGAGTTATCCCAAAAGCACAGAGAGTTATAGAAAAAGGGACCTCTGATAATAAAAGGAAAAGAAAGATTCCCACAACAGTTATGACTAAGTTTAGTCCAGCTTACATTATAGGGAATAGATGGTGGTTTCCCACCTCTTTCATTTGGAAATATGATGGCTGACTTATTAACTAGAGAAACCATCATGCTTTATTTGTAATTAGTCACCTTAATACTAATGACCAAAAACTTAGACTTATGCAAAAACATTGGAGCGAAATTGGATTTAAAGTTCAGCCAAAAGTTAAAAGGAAAGATTTGCTCACAGGCACCTGGAAAGGGCCTGATGTATTAATCACCTCGGGAAGAAGGTATACATGTGTGTTTCCACAGGATGCCGAGTCACCCATCTGGAATCTCAACCGACTCGTGTGCCCCTACAAAAATAAGAGAAACCCAGCAAAAAAAAAAAAACAAAAAAACAAAAAAAAACCCCAGAAGATGCAAATGAAGAAAACGATGCAGAAACTCAAAAGTTTTCACCTTTCTCCTCAACAGGCAAAGACAACAAAAGAAGCTCAACCACCAACCTGGGAACAAATTAAGAAGCTCACCCATTCTGCGGAGGAGATTGTGGTTTCTACGGGAAAGACTAGCACTGTTGAAAATATGTTTCTTGCTATGCTTGCCATTATTGCTGTGCAGTCAGTCTCTGTTTCAGGAGAACAATACTGGGCATATGTACCTAATCCTCATCTTCTATATCCCGTGGGATGGGAGGGATGAAGATATAATACAAGTAATGACAAATAATAGTGACCTGCTAGGGGGTTTGGAGGACTATTCTAATTCTCATATGACTTCTCAAACAATTAATTATGAAGGAATGACAGATACCACTCCAATTTGTATAACGCTATCAGGAGAAAATCTCCCTGGGTGTTCGCCTATAAACTATAGAACTTTTTTTACTGATGCCCTTTTTCAATCCAATGATAAAAGTTCAAAGAAGATTGATGTGGGAAATTGGCATGATGATATTAGGCTTTCATACTTATAATGAATCCTTTTTCATTCCCAAGAGGTATATACATTTAGGTAACTGCCTACAAAAATATCATGACAAGGATCAGTTTGGGGATGCATTAATTACCTCACCAAAATGGTGGGAATGTGGATTTCAAAAGGCCTCTTTTTTACAACCCCATTGGGCACCAGATAGTATTTTTGATTTTTCCATTGCTAACCCCGATTATGATTATGCCTCCTACTTAAAACATAATTCATCAAAGTTTAATGGCTATGCTCCTGATATGCACGAGGAACCCCTGAAAAAATGGCTCACTCCAGGGTGGGTAGCTTCCATTTTGGTGAGTCACTCTCCCTTTCACAATAAAACGGGCATTCAGCTGGATTTGTTCAGACTTTTTGCAGCAAAAAACATGATTTTACTGAAAAAGCCCAAAGAAACTAAGAGAACTGCAATTGGGGTAAGAGCATGTGTGGGTTATCCTATGGGAATTTTAGCTGGAAAACTAGATAATTTAATCATTATTAAGCAAGGAAAATCTTATTATATTAGCTGTAAGGATTTTATTTTTACTAATTGTATTAATTCTTCTCTGGGTAAAATATATTCTGTAATTTTTATTTTAAAAAGACCTTCGTATGTAATGTTACGTGTAGATCTATAAAATGACCCTTGGTTTAAAAATTCTGCTTTACAAATGTTGAAAACTCTGGATATTATGTTGCAGCCAAAACGCTTTGTTGCGGCCTTGATTTTAGGAATAAGTGCTTTAATAACAATAATTAGCTCTTTAGCGATTTCTACAGCAGCCTTAGTAAATGAAGTAAACACTGCTCATTTTGTTACTGATTTAAGCAAAAATGTTTCATTAGCCCTAGTAAAAAAATAAATTATAGATAAAAAGTTAGAAATGAAAATAAATGCTCTGGAGGAAGTGGTTCTGTCTATAGGTCAGGAAGTTCAAAATTTAAAAACACAACTCTCAGTTAAATGTCAGGTTAGTTTTAAATATATCTGTGTTACTGCTCTAAAATATAACTTTTCTTTTAATTGGAATGCCACCAAAAATCATTTGTTAGGAGTTTGGATAGATAAAGATATCTCTAATGTTATGGAGGCTTTACAGGACAAAATTACAGCAGTTAGTAAAGCTCATTCAGATGTAAAAAATTTACAATCTTTGGCAGCGTTATTTAAGCATAACGTGGAGGCCCTCAATCCTCTGGATTGGATTCATATAATAATTATAATTGCCATTGTCAGATCAATTCACGCAATACTTATTCTTATATTTCCAGTCATTTTCTGGATGATCTTTAGATTTGTCTCTTCTGTGCACCAAGACATTCATGAGCTTCAAGTAAAAAATAAAAAAGGAAGAAATTCCATGTCACCTCCTGCTGAATCTGTGTGAGAGTTCAGGCCAGACAAAGCATAAGCTTCATGGAAGCATGCCTGCAGGAAGGGGGTGTTGGTTCAAGGCTTCCTATACACTTGGCTGCACCTTTATTGCCTCTACCTTTATTCTAACGACATTCTTCTTGGCTGTACATTTGTTGCCTTTTTCTCATTTTGGCTATTTTTCTATTCATCCACGAACAGAGCATGTGAAGCCACTTCCCCTCGTGCCTGTCCTCTCTACTCTCCGCTATCTCTCTAGCTCCACTTCTCTCGCGTGCCGCCTCACACCCTCTGCGCATGCGCACCTGCCCCTGTGAGACCCTGGCCACTGCTGCCTCCACAGTGAGGCCCCTGGGCCCTGCCTCCTCCTCCCCTTGGCCCAGTCCCCTCTTCCCCTTGGCTCCACCCCCTACCCTTGCCCACAAGAGCAGCCCTGACTGGGCCCTAAGGCTTCCAGGCCATGGGAATTACAGCCTCACCTCAGCTCAGCACTCCCCACCAACCCTAGCACTTGCTCAGGGGATCGAATCTCCCCTCAGCCCCACGACAAGAGGAGACTCTCCTCCAAGCCTCTCCACTCCACATATCAAACATGTGCACAGTGACACAGTGAGAGAGAGAGAGAGAGAGAGAGAGAGAGAGAGAGAGAGAGAGACAGAGACAGAGACAGAGACAGAGACAGAGACAGAGACAGAGACTGAGAGACTGAGAGACTGAGAGAGATTGTTGGGGAAAACTACCTCTCAAGGACGCAGAACATAGCACCCTTTTGGATGACTCAGCACACAGCATACTTCAAAAAACATCACAAAGCACCCTGAGTAAAAGACTCAGCACAATGTGCCCTTTGAAGGACTTAGCATATAATAGCCTTTGGGATGACTCAGCACACAGCACCCTTTGAAGGAGGGAATCCATAGCATGCAGTGTATAGGACTCAGTGCATGGCACACTTTGAAAAACTCAGCACGTAGCACTCTTTCCCAGGACTCAGCACATAGCATCCTGTGATAAGTCTCCATACACACCACCCTTTGAAGGGCTGAATATGTAGCACCCTGTGTAAAACACTCAGTGCACAGCACCCTTTGAAAAACTCAGCACATAGCACAGTTTTGAAGGACTCAGCACATACCACCTTGTGGAAGAACTCAACACACACCAATATTTGAAAGACAGTACAGAGAACTGTCTACAGGACTCGGCATATAGCACTCACCTCATCCTCTCTTCTCAAGGATGCAGCACATTGCACCCATTGAGGTAACTCAGCACACAGCCCTCTTTGAAGCACTCAGCAAAAGTACCCTGTGTAAAGGACTGGGCCCACAGCACCCATTGAAAAAAATCACCTGTCCCTCCCTTCTCAAGGGGTCAGCACATAGCACCATTTGTTATGAATTAGCATACCACACTTTTGAAGGACTCAGCATAAAGTACATTGTGTAATGGACTCAGCACACAGCACCCTTTGAAAAATCCAGCACAGCCTACTCTTCTCAAGGACTCAGAACATAGCACCCTTTGGGATGACTCAGCACACAGAATGGTTTTTGAACACTAAGAAAAAACACCCTATGTGGGATAGACTCAGAAAACAGCACCCTGTGAAGGACTCAGCACATACCTGTATGTCACAAGTTCTGCTGTCATTAGAATTAGGGTGCTTTCTGCAGTATCATCATTATTCAGAAACACTTCACAAATCCTACTTGTTCACATTTAGCTAATGTGTGTTTTATGGGGGAAGGTCAGCTGGGGGTCTTGAACTAAAAACTTGGGGCCCCTGTCCCTGAACTCTTTGGTTCAATGCTAGAGCTCTACCACTTTGATTCACAGATCCAATTTTGGTTTGTTTTTTGGGGGTTGTTCTTTGACAGGCCTTATGGTAATCAGGAAGGCCAAGTTGGGGTGTCCATGGGCAAAGGCTCTTAGCTGGGCCGGGAGCTGACTTCTCACTTCCTTGTGCCCCTGGGAGCAGGGCCTCCTGGAGCTCTCTTCACCTAGGGTGGAACAGATCTGTTGTGGAATCATCACTCAGGGTGAGCGAAAGTCAGGTTGTCCCTGGTCACTTCCCCAAATTGAACTCTAGAGGACGATAGTCCTCCATGATGGCAGAGGGACGCATGTTCCACCTCTAGCCATCAGGAGGCAGGAGTTGTCCACCATAGGGATTGTATCAGTTGTATTTACTCTTGTTTCCCTGGGGATCCCATCATGCTTTGAAGCCACCGTGGACAGGAAAGTCCTTGAGACTTACCTACAATTAACCATCGAAAAGCAAGTGGGGCTGTGGCTCAAGTGGCAGAGCACTAGCCTTGAGCAAGAAAACTCAGGGATAGAGCCTTGGCCCTGAGTTCACACACACACACACACACATGCACACACACCACATGCATGCAAAATCAAAGATATCTACACTGAAATCTTTGGGTATTCTCTACCTTTTCCCTACTGAGTCTGGTGGTTATTGGCCTAGGTGTTTGATGCATCCAACACCGCATGGCATCTTTAATTTTGGGGAACAGAATGGCTAGAAGGTCAGCCTTCCCCGATCCAGCTCCTTGACTGGGTCAAGGTCTATCCAGGCCCTTTAGGTCTCCTTTTGCAGACTGGCCAAGATGCCTTCAAAAGGTATCAAATGCTGGACACTGGTGGCTCATGCTTGTCATCCTAGCTAATCTGGAAGCTGAGATCTGGAGGATCACGGTTCAAAGCCAGCCTGAGCAGGAAAGTGTGTGAGACTCTTATCATCGATGAACCATCAGAAAACAAGAAGTGGCCCTGTGGTTCAAGTGGTAGAGTGCTAGCCATGAGAGAAAGAGCTCAGGGACAGTAACCAGGACCTGAGTTCAAGCTCCAGGACTGGAAGAACAAATCTTTATTGGAGGCTTGTTTTCCCTTTGAAAACAATTTCTTCTTTGTGATAAGCATAGCATGGGCCTCTTCCCTGGCCACCAATAGACCATTAGATGTCCCTTGAATATAGGTCACCTTCCAGCAGCCTTTGCCCTACCCGACCCGCAGTTTACCCTTCCCATGACCCAGCAGATGGAGGCTTGAGAAAAGGCCACCTGGCCACCTACTTATGGTGGCTGCTGAGGCTTTGGAGAATCATGATGTCACATAGTCATCATCTACATCAGTCTACAGAAGAAAGGGAAGGACCGTTCCTCACCTGAGCCCGTGAGCTGTGGGTGGCTCTGGATGTGGGGCAGCTGCGGCAGGATGTGCTTTGTGGGGGAGTCCTCTATGGGGTTGAGAATCTTGATATCCCTTCTGGTAGTTTCCACACTGTGTTGAAGTGGCAATTCTTTAAAACCTTTCTGCTCCTCCCTCATTTCGCCTGCCCTGGAGCCTAGAGTCATTCAAAGCGGCGGCAGTGACAGGAGGCTCAGCTTGTGCTGGCATCTGGAGCCCGTTGTACATGTCTTCCCCTGTGACGAGTGACAACGGCTCCCACAGCCGGCTCTCCATTTCTCCATCTTCTCCGAGGACAGATAGTACACATGCTCAGGTTTCTTCTGACACAGCTCAGCCAGAATGAACATCTGCTCTTTACATGCCATGAGGGACTCCTCAACAGTGTGATGTGTGCCGACAGCTGGCTGCATCTATGTTGAAGATCACCCGCTGGACTATGGAAGTCCATCTTATCAGGTAGGTCGTGGACAAAGTATATTTTCTTCTTGGATACCCACGTGTCCCACTTCCCATCCCCACACAGCTGTGGTGCCAGCTCAAGTGATGGAGGGCCTGTGGCTCGAGCTTTCTCTGGCACTGAGCTGCCAGGTGAACCTGGTGCCTGCAGCAGGCCTGCCACTCCTGCTGCAGGAGTTTCCCCCTGTGGATTTCAGCCACTAAGCGTGCTCACAAATCCATGTCCCTCTCGGTTTGGGGAATGTCTCTATCCTCTGCAATGGTCACGTGGGGGGGAGTCGACTCCTCACCTTTTGCTTCTCCAGGGTTTTAGACTTCTGCTTTCCCAGGGAATGCCAGGAAGCTCAGCTGGGCCTGCAGCCACTCCTCCTGTGATCTGATTACTTTCAGGCACTTGAGAGTGTCCTGCCACTTTGAGGGCACTACCTGGTCTCCCCAGTTGGTCGGGCTGTGCACTTTCTTCAGCTGCTCCAGGAGTTAGGTCTGCCTCTCTATGTGCTGTTGCAGGGCCTCCTTCTCGGAGCTCAGCCGCTAATTGGTGGAGATGTGGCACTCATAGATGGCTCTGAGCTCCTGCAGCGGGGCCAGGGACTGTCCTGCTGGTCCTGAGATGCTTGGCTTTCTTTCTCTCTCAGCCACTTCTTTCCATTCTCTCTCTTCTCCTCTGTGTGGACCAGCTGTTCCCGCAGGTGTTTCTTCACCTGCTGCTCTGTGTCCAGGATGCTAGCGAGCTTCTCCTCCTCACTGCTCACCCTGTGGAGAGCCTCCCACAGCAGGGACAGCTGTTTCTCCAGCTGTCTGTCACATACATATGCACTTCATGGGGTCTCGGGGGTCTCCTGCCAATCCTTGGCCTTCTCCTCCAGTCTGCACAATTGTTCCTGCTGCTCTGCATTCTGGAGATGGAACCTCTGGTTTTCCTGGACCTGGATGTGAAGTTATTCCTCCAGGTTTTTCAACTCCATCTGTGTGCAGTAGGCCTGGGCCTGCAACTGCCACTCAGCCTGAGATGGGCCATGGCTCTTCCAGTGTTCTCTAGGCTGAACACCTGCCTCAACCCTCGCTCCTTCTCCTCGGTCAGTTGGTTCACCCGCTGGGTCAGCTGCCGGGCCTCCTCCTTCCACGTGGACCTCTCAATGCTCAGGTCTTCTGTGAAGGTGTCTCTCTCTAGATTCGCTGTGCTCACCAGTCAGCTCACATTGTCTAGTAGTCTCTTCAGTTCCTCATGCCCTACCAGTGCTTGTTGGAACTTGCAGATTCCTTTCTCCCTGTTGTCCAGAGCACGTCTAGCTTCTCCTGTATCTTTGAGTTCACTTGCTCCAGGTCATCGAAGCTTCTCGCCTTCCTTGAGCAGAAGGGTCACCTCATGCAGCTGTTCAAAGAACATTTCAGTCTCATTCTGTGATCAGTAACCACAGAAGCCGACATCTCCAGCTCTGCCACGCACTGCTCTGCGGCCTGCAGGCAGCTGGTGAGAGCTTCGTGCTCCCTTTCTGTGTCATTGACCACCTGCTGCACGCAGGCGGGTGCACATTGTAAATTGCTTTCTGCAGAAACCAACCTCTGTATGGGTGCCTTGTGGATCTCTAGCTCCATTTTAGGTGCTGCATTCACCTGGGCTATCTTCTCCCTCTCTTTCTTCCATTGATCCTGCAAGTCTGACTTTTCCTGCTTCAGTGGTTGGATCTTGGCACAGAGGTGCCTGGTTTCTTCTTTTGCTGGTGTCCATAGTGGGCACCACGTGTCGGTAGCACCTCTGCAGATCCTTGGTGGTATCAGGACCATTGACATTCTGGAACCTCGTGGCTGTGACTGTGTCCAAAGGTACGGGAGGCCCATGGTGGGCATCACCTTTGGCCGGACCCTCCATTGAATCTCGCTCCCCGATGGTGTTTGTCTTGGGGATCCTTCCCTTTTTCATGTTCTTTGTTTTCTTGAATGTTGCAGGTCTGTCAGGAGGATTCTTCTACGGGTGTTCTGGTGTTCATCCCCACAGCTTTCTCATGGTGTCTTGTTCTTTCAGACATCTGAGCGCTGGGATGGGAAATATGGGCTGGCCACGTTCCCAGGCTCTGGGAAATCCTCTCTTCTCCCACTCACTGATTAGGATGTCAATTTTGTACTCTACTCCAAAGTCGCCTGGAGTCTTTTGCTCACCGCTTAGCCACCTCTACCTTCCTCAACTGTTGGTAGTGGTGTCAACCAACAGAGGGAATCCTGGAGCTTCCGGGCAACATGGAATTTAGGTGTGGCCGCCATTCTTGTATCCCATTGTTCAGAAAGAACCATGAAAGAATGGGGGTGTGACCAGAATACTGTGATGCAGGCAGAATGGGCGGAGTCAAGATAAGAGCAGCTGCTTTCCAAGGAAACTCTGTCCAATCTGCTGGGGACACGATGGTGACCTGCTTTAGCTGGATGGCTGCACAGATTGTTCTGTATGTCTGTTTGTTGCCAGTCCTGGACCTTTAACTCTGGATCTGGGCACAGTCTGTGAGCTGCTTTTGCTCAAGGCTAGCCCTCAACTTCTGGAGCCACACGACTCTACTTCTGACTTTGTTGGCACTGAAGTTGGACAGGGGTGACTTTGACCATGATCCTCCTATCACAGACTTGTAAGTAAGGAGAACTACTGAGAGCCATGGGTGCCTGCCTAATCATTGGTATTGCTGATGTTCTTGGACAGACCTGTGAGTTCCCTATCCTGAGGATTAAATGGTGGAAGCTGGAGCCCACAGTTTGAATCCTGTTCCTGCCACCTCCAAATGGCAGGAGATCCTAAGAAATCCATTCCTATCCATATGAATACCAATGGAATATGATATATGTCATGATTGAATGGGCAGTTCTTGAACGATTCTAGGATAAAATAGTACACAATTATATCCTAGGACTCTGATCAATTTTAAACTAACACTTTATGAAGCATTTAAACAATCATATTCATTAAATGGAGACATAATGAAATATCTAAGAATTGGATGTCACATTGTATGAAGGTGTCATTTTTTTCTGCCAGGACTGGGATTGGAACTCACGGTCTGGGTAACTCTGTTGCACTGTGTGGGAAGGGGAAGCTCACCTCCGTGAAGTCAAGAAATTCAAGTCTGTTCCTTAGGCCTGAAATCGATCCCCAGCACTAGAAAACATCTTTTTCATGTATATTTTACATACATTATGTTTACATACATATGTTGACTCTTTATTGCATTCAGTGTAGTTATTCATTTTATTTTTTGTTTTATTTATGTATTGGCCATTTATTTTATTAAGTATTATGGCACATAGAACATTGATTACATTGATTACATAGGATATAGGTCTGCATATGTATTCCACTTCATACCTGACACCCAGGAATTTCACAGAAAAAGAAAATGTGTCACCATCAGCTTCTTACTCCATGATTCATTGTTTGGGAGTGTTGGTGTCTGAATTCAAAGCCTACAAGGCCAAATTCCTGAATGGGTGAGTGTCAGCACGCCATCCTGGGGCAAATTGAGCTGACAGGCAGTTCCCAGGGTCTGAGATCAAGCCCCTAGGGATGACAAAATAAGAACAGATTGACATGTCGATGGTATTATGCTAATAAATATTTATCTTTATAGAGTGCCAGAGATGTCTACACATTATTCAGTTATATAGACTACATTTCTACCAATTCTTGGGTATTTATTATGCCTCTATGTAATTAATGGTATTGTTTTAATCCTTAATAAACTATTAAGTAAATCAAGGCACTAGAATTATTATATCCCTGTAAGAAATAGTATTCTTTTAATGTTTCATATTAAATAAAATCAGTCTACTGAAATTATTATGTCTAATTTTATATGATTAGCATTCACGATTTGCTCATTCAACTGTGACATTGATAACATTCCATCGTTATTCCTATGGATGGGAACCAGTCTCTTAAGATCTTCCACTATTTGGAAGTGGCATGACTGGGATTCGAACTCTAGACCTATGTTCCTGTGCGGGACTATGGCTTCCTCAATAGCCTGCTAGCCTTCAGCAATGCAAGATGAAGTACCCTTTGGAGCCCTGTCATTCATCTCCAGATGGTCATGGTGCAAAGGAAGAAAATGTAAAAATGCAATCATGCAACATTTTTTTCTTTGGTCGGTCATAGGGCTTGAACTCTGGGCCTGAGTACTATCCCTGTGCTCTTCAGCTCAAGGCGAACACTCTACCACTTGAGTCACAGTGTTACTTCTGGGTTTCTAGTGGTTTATTGGAGATATGATTGTCACGGACTTTCTTTACCGGGCTGGCTTTGAACTGTGATACTCAGATCTCAGCCTCCTGTGTAGCTTGGATTTCAGTTGTGAGCCACTGGCGCCCGGCTCTGCCACTTTTTTTCTGTGCATATTTTTCCCACTTGCAAAGCTTGGAGATCTAGGATCCCAGGATAGGCTGTGGCTCCAGTGGCTGCACCCCCGCCTAGGATGATAGAAGCTGAGGCAGAGTTGCCATGACCTGAGTTCAAGACCTTGCTTCGCAAAAAAAAAAAAAAAAAAAAAAAAAATAGCTCCTTGGCTTGCAATTCACGCTGTTTGTTTTTCTACCAAGCTTTGGATTTGAACTCAGGGTCTGCGTAACTCTGTAGCACTGTGGACAAAGGGGAAGCTCACCAGGCTTGAAGACAAGAAAGTTGGGCCTGGTCCCTAGGCCTGAATTCAAGCCTCAGCCCTGGAAAACATACAATTTATATTTATTGTAAAGATAGTATTTGTATTTACCTATAGATGTTCAGTCCATATCCTGTTTGTTGTGGTTATTGATTGTGTTTTTGTTTTATTCAATTATTTACCATTTATTGACTGTGATGATATGCATTCCATTTATTATACTGATGGCATCCCATCACACAGTATCTAAATTTGTAGACGTGTTCTCCATCATGTCTGACACCCAGGACTCTCAGAGAAAATGAAAACAGGTGTAACACTTGACTTCTTATTCCACAATCCAATTGTTTGCAGTGCTGGAATCTGAACGCAGAGCCTAGCAGACCTAATTCAACACGGCAACCTCTAGCCAAGGAAGCTGCCAGACAGTTCCCAGACCCTGAGATTGAGCCACAAGGGTCGACAAAATAGGCATACATGGATAGAATTCCAGAGACATCTACTTAGGATTCAATGACATCAACTACATTCCTACCAACTCTTATGTATTATGCTGCCATTGAAGGAGTAGTATTGTTTTCATGCTTAATAAACCATTCATTAAGATCAATCAGCATCCTAGGATCATTGCGTCCCATTTTAGATTAGACCATTTTAGATTAGACCGATGCCCGCAGAAACTTATACAATCATGAATTTCCAAACATTCCATCGTTAATCCTGTGGATAGGAACAAGTCTCTTGGGAAGTCTCCCCACTGGTAGGTGTCAGGACCAGGATTCAATATCAGGGCCTTTGATGACATATGGGCCTGTGGCTTCAGCAATAGCCCACTAGCCTTGGCCAATGAAAAGTGAAGTAAACTTTTAGCTTTGTCATTCAGACCCAGGTTGGTCACCATGCAAAGGAATAAAATGTAAAAAAATCCATCCCGTGGCTATTTTCCAGTGAGGTTTTTTTTTTTTTCTCCTGCAAGGCTTCAGGGCCTAGGATCACAGGATCGGCTATGCTCCCATGGCAGCCAACCAGCCTAAAGTGATCGAAGCTGAGGCAGAGTTGCCATGAACTGAGTTCAAATCGCTTGGTTGGCAAAAAATAAAATAAAAATAAAAAATAATAAACCACCCTAGCTCAGAATTAGCACCATTTTTTCTGCCACAGCTGGGATTCCAACTCAGATCTGGGTAACAATATAGCACAGTGGGTGAAGGGGAAGCTCACCATCCTTGAAGACTACAAGGTCAGATCTGCTTCCAGGGCCTGAATTGAAGCCCAGATCACCTTCAATCTGCAGACCACCAAGTTCGGACCCAGCATGGTCACCATGCAAAGGAAAATGAACATAAAAGTGCCAGGTGGAACTTCCTGCCACTTTTTTTTCCCCTTCACGGTTTTTTTTCCTGCAAGCCCTGGGGTCCTAGGATGCAATGATGAGTTGTAGGTCCAGAGGCTGCAGCCTAGGATGATTGGAACTGAAGCAGAGTTGCCACGACTTGAGTTCAAGCTCTGAGTCTGTTAAAAAAATTGTGAAGGAAGCACCCTAGCTCCGAATTCACCCCAGTTTACTGCCAGAGCTGGGATTTGAACTCAGGTCTGGGTAACTCTGTTGCACTGTGGGGGAAGGGGAAGATCACCATCCTTGAAGACTACAAGTTCAGGCCTGCTCTCAGTGCCTGAATTGAAGCCCCAACACTGGCAAAAATCATGTGTCCACCTATTTTACACATAGGATCTCTATTTACATACATGTGTGGAATGCATCATGCTTTCAGTGTAGTTATTTATTTTATTGTGTGTCTTAGAGATGCATTTTGTATTTTATTGCATATGATGACAGATATAACTGTGCTGATATGGATGGCAACCTATTCCAATGTGTACAGAGTTGCCTATATAGCATACTGTGTCCTGGCTGAGACCCAGGACTTCACAGCACAGGAAAACAGGTGCAACAATGGGCTTCTGAAAGAAGCATTCATGTTTTGGCAGAGTTGGGATTTGAACTCAAAGCCTAGCAGTCCCAATTGGTAAAAGGGTCAAGGGGAGGACACTGGCCAGTGAGCAACTGAGGAGTTAGGCCGTTCCCAGGACCTGACATTGAGCCCCAGGGAGAGCCAGGATAGGCATAAATTCATAATTGAAACAGGATCTGTATTAACATATTGGTGTAGACAGCATCTTGTGTTCAGTGCACTTCTCCTTAACTTGTGTCTAATTCATGGAGGTATTGTGTATTTTACTGAGTATGGTGACAGATATAACTGTGCTGACATGGATGGCAACCTGTTCCCATGGTTGTAGATTTGCCTATGCATTCATTCTCCATCCTAGCTGAGACCAAGGACTTCCACATGAGAGGAAAACAGGTACAAAGACTGGCTTCTGACATCAGGATGAAACTTTTGTCAGTGCTGGGATTTGAACTCAAATCTGGGTAACCCCATTGCACTGTGGGGAAAGGGGAAGCTCATCATCCTTGAAAACTAGAATGTCAGGTCTGGTCCAGGGCCTGATTTGAAGCCCCAGCACTGGACAAAATAACAAGCCCACCTCTTTTAAACTTAGGATCTCTACTTCCATACTGGGGTGGTATGCATCTTGCATTCAAGGTAGTTTTTTTTTTTTATTTTGAGTCTTATTCATAGATGTATTGTGTATTTTATTGAGTATTGTAACAGGTATATCTGTGCTGCCCTGGATGACAACTTATTCCCATGAGTAGAGAGTTGCCTATGCATTCTCCATCGTAGCTGAGACCCAGAACTTGCACAGCACAGAAGAACAGGTGCAACGACTGGTTTCTCACATCAGGGTGACTTTTTGGCAGAGCTGGGATTCGAACTTGGGGGCTAGGAGGCCCAACTGCCCAATGGATCCATGTGAGCACACCAGCCTGTGAACCACTAAGGAGCTGGGCCTTTCCCAAGAACTGAGATCTAGCCCTAGGGAGGCCACAATAATCCTCAATGCATCATTGAAACTTGGGATATCTATTCACATCCATGTGTGGACTTCCTCCTGCATTGAGGTTAGTTATCCTCTCCATTTTGTTTGTTATTCATGTATGTATTGTGCATGTTCTTGAGTATATGATGACAGGTATAACTGGGCTGGCATGGATGACAACCTATTCCTATGGCCACAGGGTGGCCCATGCATTCTACATCTTAGAGGAGACCCAGGACTCGCACAGGAAAGGAAAACAGGTGCAATGATTGGCTTCAGACATCAGGATGAATCTTTTGGCACTGCTGGTATCTGAACTTGGAGCCTAGCAGGCCCAATAGGCGAATGGATCCACGTGAGCACACCAGCCTGTGAGCCACTAAGGATCTAGGCCATTCCCAGGACCTGAGATCGAGGCCCGGAGTGAGGGGGAGCACAATTGTCGTCCATTTATAAGCTGAAGGTAGTATGCAAATAAGTACATATTTGAATAGAGTAGGAGACATGGCGACCTGTGATGGAATCCAATTTACCCTGTGACTACCAATTCTCAGATCTTCCCCAATGCCTCCATTTCTTGACTGTGATGATTATTGTCACACTTCATCAACTCTTCATAAAAAATAATGGATACCCCATGAGTCTTGCTTATCATTTCCTACTTGCATCCTGCAGGAACTACTCATTCAAGGATGAGATGATCACATTCCACACTTCCTAGGTCCAGAAACGAGTACTTCAGGATCTTCCACCATTCCCACAATGTAGGGCGGCTGACCCGGATTCCAACCCATGGCTTCCGTTGCATGGTTGGCTGTGACTTCCCCGATAGCCAGAAGGTCTTCAGCCATGCCAGGTCACCTTCACTCTGTAGGCCTCTGGGTTCAGACCAACAGGGTCACTATGCAAAGGAAAATAAACGTACAAGCACGAGGTGGAAATTCCTGCTGCTTTTTTCCCCTTCTGGCCGTTTTTTGTTTTTGTTTTTGTTTTTGTTTTTTCCTAGGATCCAAGGATGGGCTGTGGGTCCAGAGGCTATATCCTAGGATAATTGCAGCAAAGGCAGTGTTGCCTCGACTTGAGTTCAAGGCCTGGGTTTGGCAAAAAAAAAAAACATAAATAAATAAAAAATTATGAATGAAGCACCCTCGCTCAGAATTCACGCCATTTTATTGCCAGAGTTGGGATTTGAATTCAGGTCTGGGTAACTTTGTTGCACTGTGGGGGAAGGGGAAGATCACCATCCTTGAAGACTACAAGGTCAGGCCTGCTCCCAGGGCCTGAACTGAAGCCCCAACACTGGCAAAAATCATATGCCCACCTATTTTACACATGGGATCTCTATTTACATACATGTGTGGAATGCCTCATGCTTTCAGTGTGTGTCTTAGTCAAGACTGCATTTCGTATTTTATTGAGTATGATGACAGATATAACTATACTGACATGGATGGCAACTGATTCCCATGTCCATGGAGTTGCCTATGCTTTCTCCATCCTAGCTGAGATCTAGGACTTTCACAGGACAGGAAAGCAGGTGGATCTATGGGCTTCTAATATCAGGATTCATGTTTCGGTACTGTTGTGATTTGAATTCAGAACCCAGCAGGCCAATTGGCGAAAGGGTCAAGGAGAGGTCACTGGCCTGTGAGCAACTGAGGAGCTAGGCTGTTCTCAGGACCTGACATCGAGCCCCAGGGAGGGCCAGGATAGGCATAGATTCATCCTTGAAACATAGGATCTATATTGACATATATGAGTGAACAGCATCTTGCATTCAGTGCACTCCTTTTCCTTATTTTCTGTCTAATTCATGGAGGTATTGTGCATTTTGCTGAGTATGGTGTCAGATATAACTGTGCTGACATGGATGATGACCTGTTCCCATGGTTATAGGGTTGCCTATGCATTCATTCTCTATCCTAGCTGAGACCCAGGACTTCCACATGAGAGGAAAACAGGTGCAATGACTGGCTTCTGACATCAGGATGAAACTTTTGTCAGTGCTGTCATTTGAACTTAGGTCTGGTTAACTCCATTACACTGTGGGGGAAGAGGAGCTCAACATCCTTGAAGACTAGAATGTCAAGCCTGGTCCAGGGCCTGATTTGAAGCCCCAGCACTGGACAAAATATAAAGCTCATCTCTTTTTTTTTTTTTTTGCCAGTCATGGTACCTGAACTCTGGGCCTGGGCACTGTCCCTCAGCTCTTCAGCTCAAGGCTAGTGCTCTACCACTTGAGCCACAGCACCACTTCCAGCTTTTTCTGCTTATGTGGTGCTGAGGAATCGAACCCAGGGCCTCATGCATGCAAGGGCAAGCACTCTACCACTGAGCTACCTTCCCAGCCCCATAAAGCTCATCTCTTTTAAACATAAGATCTCTATTTACATACAGTTGTGGTATGCATCTTCCATTCAATGTAGTTTTTTTTATTTTGAGATTTATTCATGGATGTATTGTGTATTTTATTGAGTATGGTGACAGGTATATCTGTGCTGCCATGGATGACAACCTATTCCCATGGCTATAGAATTGCCTATATAGCATTCTCCATCCTCGCTTAGGTGCAGGACTTTCACAGGACAGGAAAACTGGTAGATTGATTGACTTCTCACATCAGGATGGATCTTTTGGCAGTACTGGGATTTGAACTCAGGGTCTAGCAGGCAAAATTGGTGAATGGGTCAAGGTGAGCACATCAGCCTGTGAGCCACTAAGGTGCTAGGGCATTCCCATAACTTGAGCTTGAGCCCCAGGGTGGGGCTGGTGCACCATATTCATCCATTCTTATGCTGAAACTTGTGTGCTAATAAATACCTATTTGTATAGAGTCGGAGATGTGGCGAACTGTGTTGGAATCCTATTTACCATGTGAGTACCGATTCTTGGTTCTTTCTCAATGCCTTGATTTCCTGAACGTAACTATTATTGTCATACTTCATGTAGTCCTAATTTAAAATAATCATTGTGCCAAAGGTCTTGTCTATCATTTCCTATGCGAATCATGCGTTAACTTCTCAACTCTTCCCTAGACCTGAATTCAAGCACCAGCCCAAAAAACATAACATTTATAGACATCTTAAATATTTGATTTATACTTACATCTATATATTAGTCTATACCGTGTTTGTTGGAGTGATTCATTATATTTTATTATTGATAGATTGATTTAGCATTTATTTTATGGGCTGTGAGTGCACCTATAATATTTATTACATTTATTCCAATCTATTCCATAGTATGTAGCTTTGCAGATATATTATGTACATCATACCTGACACCCAGTACTTGAAAAGGAAAACAGGTGTCACACATGGAATCTTACACCAGGAAGAAACTTTTGGCAATGATGGAAACTAGACTAAGGGCCAAGGAGGCCCAATTCATGAATGGGTGAGTGTCATCATGGCATCTGCTAGCCCATTCAACTGCCAATTGGATCCCAGTGTCTGGGATCAAGCCCCAGGTTTGGCCAAAATAGCAATAACTCTCTATAATGGTATATAAATAAATATAAATTTAGATATTTAGATACTGTCAGAAATGTCTATCAGGTATTCAATGATATATACTACATTCCTATGGATTCTCAGGTCTTCAGTGAGGATTCCATTTAATCAATGGTATTCTTTTAATGCAAAATAAACTATGAATTTTAATCAATCTGTGTACTGTGATTATTGGGTCTAATTTTATGCTAGACTGATTCATGAACTACTCATCCAACCATGACATTGATCACATTCCTTTGGTGCTCCTAGGGACAGGCAATAATTTTGTAGGCTCTCCAGCCCTGTGTAAGTGGCATAACTAGGATTCAAACTCAGGGCCTAGGTGTCCAGGTTGGCCTATGGCTTCGCTGACAGCCCGACAGACTTCAGCAATGCCAGGTGAACTACAGGTTGCAGCCGTGTCACTTGGACACGGGAATGGTCACCATGAAAGGAAGGGAAACCCGAGAAACTACTGACCATCCGCAGTTCACAGCTTTTTTTGATGCCATTTTCATTTTGATTTCCTGTCAGCCCCCAAGGCCTAGGATCCAAGGATAGGCTGTGGGTCCAGAGGTTTCACCATCCCAGGCTAGGGTGATGTTAGCTGAGGCAGAGTTTCTACGACCTGAGTTCAAGCCCTGTGATTGACAAATAAATAAATAAATAAATAAATAAATAAATAAATAAATAAATAAATAAAACCTAAAAATATTAAAAGGAGTAATGAAGCTCCCTTGCTTGGAATTTGTGTCTTTTATTTTCTGCTAGTCCTGAGGTTTGAACTCGGAGTCTGAGTAAATCTGGTGCACTGTGGGGAAAGGGGAAGTTTACCTTCCTGGAAGATAAGGAATTCAAGACAGTTCCCTAGGCCTGAATTCTAGCCTCAATCCTGGAGAACATAACATTTATAGTAATTTTTAGTATATGATTTATACTAACATCCATATGTTCAGTCCATATTGTGTTTGCTGGAGTGTTTCATTATATTTTAGTATTTATTTATTTACCAATTATTTTATTGATCCTGAGTACATCTATAATATTTATTACATTTATTCCAATCTATTCCATAGCACGTAGCTTTGCAGACATACTAATACCATATACATCATACCTGACACCCAGAATTCGCACAGAAAAGGAAAACAGGTTTCACACTTGGAATCTTACTGAAAGATGAAATTTTTGGCAATGCTGGGACCTGAACTGAGGGCCAAAGAGGCTCAATTCATGAATGGGTGAGTGTCAGCATGGCAGCTTCTAGCCCATTCAGCTGCCAAGTGAATCCCAGGACCTGGGATGGAGCCACAGGTTTGGCCAAAAGAGCAATACCTTTCTATGCAGACAGTGGTATACAGATAAATATATATTTAGGTATTTAGATACTGCCAGTGATGTCTATCTGGTATTAAATGACATATACTGTGTTCCTACAGATTCTCAGGTTTTTAGTGAGGACTCCATTTAATGAATAGTATTCTTTTAATGCATAATAAACTATGAATTAAAATCAATTTGTGTCCTGTGATTATTAGGTCTAATTTTATGCTAGACTGATTGATGAACTACTCATCCAAACATACCATTAATCACATTCCTCTGGTGTTCCTAAGGACAGACAATAGTTTCTTAGGCTCTCCAGCCCTTTATACTGGCATGACCGAGATTCAAACTCAGGGCCTCGGTGTCCAGGTTGGCCTATGACTTCACTAACAGCCTGCCAGCCTTCAGCAATGCTAGGTGACATACAGGTTGCAGCCTTGTCATTTTGACCCAGGATGGTCACCATGCAAGTAAGGAAAACCAAGAAACCGCCATCCATCCACAGTTTGTTACTTTTTTTCACTGCCATTTTCATTTTGTTTCCTGTCAGCCCCCAAGGCCTGGGATCCCAAGATGGGCTATGGGTCCAGATACTGCACCATCCCAGCCTAGGGTGATATTTGTTGAGGCAGAGTTGCCACGACCTGAGTTCAATCCCTGTGCTGGGCAATAAATAAATGAATGAATGAATAAATAAATAAATGAAATAATTTTAAAATATTAAAAATAGTCGGGCATCAAAGGCTCATGCCTGTAATCTTAGCTACTCAGGAGGCTGAGATCTGAAAATCGCGGTTCAAAGCCAGCCCTAGCAGGAAAGTTCTTGAGACTCTTATCTCCATTAAACCACTATAAAACCCGAAGTAGTGAAGTAGCGCTTTGGCTCAAGTGATAGAGTGCTCGCCTTGAGCTGAAGAGCCCAAGGACAGCTTCCAAGGCAAGAGTTCAAGTCCCATGACATATATATATATATATATATATATATATATATATATATATATATATATATATATATATATATATATATATATTACTAATGAAGCTCCCTGGTTTGGAATGCATGCCTTTTTTTTCTGCCAGGCCTGGGAATTAAACTCGGAGACTGGGTAACTCTAATGCACTGTTGGGGACAGAGAAACTTACCCGCTTTGAACACAAGCAATTCAGGCCTGTTCCCTAGGCCTGAATTCAATCCCCAGCCCTTTTAAAGTAATATTCATCCACATTTGAAATAATGATTAATATCTACATACTTATGCTTATTGCATATTGCTTTGAGTATATTTATTTTATTTTGTATTATTCATTCCTTCATTATTTTATTGACTATTATTATACTTATGTATTAAATTGATTACATCTTCGAGAACTATACAGACTTACATATGCATTATGTATCTTACTTCACACCCAGGACATTCACAGAAATTCTATAGTAGATCATCCCATGCTTAGAAAAACAGAATGAATACATCAACCAAAGTCTAATTTATCCATAGGTACCCCAGTGGCTCACATCTGTAATCCCAGCTACTCAGAGGTGAGAAGTGGAAGATTAAGTTTCAAAGCCAATCCAAGCAGAAAAGCCTGAGAGATGTTATCTCCAATTAACTGGCCAAAAACCAGGCTACAGTACAGGGATGGCTGAATTGGTAGAAAAACAGCTATGAAAAACAAAGCCAAGAAAGAGCAAGCTGAGTTAAAGTGCAGGGAGAGGGGTTTTGGGTCATAAAGGGGAGAGAACTCCTCCAAAAACAGAGAACAAACAATAGTACACAAATCCCACCTAATTTAGGGTACCAAACAAAGGGAAAAAAGATCAAGTTTGTGCAGTTGTATAACTTTTCATGATCACATATGTTCTTAGGTACACTTCAAAGCTATGTTTCTAGTAATATATATGTATATGTTAATAATGTATATGTTATGTATATATATTATTAATGTATATATATGTGAATAAACTAAGAAACCAGCCAATGAATAAATACTTCTGAATTAGTGCCTTAACCATGGCATTATAAATTATTTGTACTAAAAGTATATTCCAAGTTTCTTTCTTCAGAATCAATCTTTAAGACGTTTGTTCATGTGCCAGGCCCATGAGGCCCATGCCTATGATCCTAGTTACTCAGGAGGCAGAGATCTGAAGATGATGGTTCAAGGCCTGCTCTGGCAGGAAAGGCCGTGAAACTCTTATCTCCATTAAACCACTAGAAAACTGGAAGTGGTGCTGTAGCTCAAGCAGTAGAGTGCACGCCTTTGGTTTGAAGAGCACAGGGATAATGCTCAAGCCAAGAATTCAAGCCCCGCCACTGAAGAAAGAAGTTTGTTCATACAAAATTCTAACATTCTAAGCTTTAGGAAACTTTTCTTCCAGGGTCTTATGCTCTTTAGGCAACTACTCCACTGTTGGGCTACATCCCAGTCCCAATGTTTTTGTTTTTAATTTTACAATCCAATTTATTCCCAAAATGCTTACAAGTACCTAATCTCCTCACACAAGTGAGTTTTTATCCAAAAACCCAACCTTTTGTGGTATGAAGACACCCCTAGTGTATTTCGTGGTAGGCACTGAGGAAAACTCACACAAATTGCAGACAGTTTATAATTACAGAAGTAACTCTGAATAGAAAAACATCAGTTGCCAAGTGCCGATGACTCAAGCCTGTAATCCTACCTACTCAGTAGGCTAAGATCTGAGGGTCAGGGTTAAAAGCAAGCCCAGGCAAGAAAGTCCATGAGACTCTTATCTCCAATAAACCACTAGAAAACCGGAAGTGGTGCTGAGGCTCAAGTGTTAGAGTGCTCGCCTTGATCTGAAGAGCGCAGGGACAGCACCCAAGCCCAGAGTTCAAGCCCCAGGACCAACCAAAAAAAAAAAAAAAAGAAATAACATCAACTCTCCCAACCTTCTAGGGAAAAATAATGTTCTCATTTTCATTCTCACTCTTCATGGCAGATGGCCAAAATAGAAACACCAATGTGCTATGCTAAAATGTAAAAGTTTAAACCCCTTTTTTGAAAACTCTCATGTTTTAAAATCAAAATGTATCAAATAAAGACAAAGTGAACTTTAAAAAAATAATTAAAATGCTAATGAAGCTCCCTGGCTTGGAATGTGTGACATTTTTTGTCTGCAAGGCCTGGAATTTGAACGTGGGGTCCGGGTAACTCTGTTGCACTGTGGGGGAAAGGGAAGCTCACTGTGCTTGAAGACCAGAAAGTCAGGCCTGTTCCCTAGGCCTGAATTCAGGACCTAGCCTTGTAAAACGTACTCCTTATATACATTTTAAAGACAGGATTGAACTTCCATACAGATGTTCATTCTATATTATGTTTGGTGTGGTTCTTCATTGTATTTTTTGTTTTATTCATTTATTTGCCATTTATTTTATTGACTGTGATGATACCTAACCATGTATTACATCCTATCACATAGCATTTAGATTTGTAGACTTGTTATCCATCATGCCTGACATTCAGCACTCTCACAGAAAAGAAAAACAGATGTCACACTTGGCTTCTAACTCCAGGATGAAATTTTTGTCAGGAGTTGAGATCGAGCATCAGGGGTGACCAAAATAGCCATAGATGGATAGGCAGGTGGTAGTATACCAATAAATGTGTATTAGTACAGAGTGCCATAGCCATGTATCTAGTATTCAATGACATCTACTACATTCTTACCAAGTCTTTGGTATTTGTTATGCCTCAATTGTAGGAATATTATTCTTTTTGTGCCTAATTAACCACTAATTAAATTCAATATGTGTCCTAGAATTATTGTGTCTAATTTGAGACTAGACCACTGCACGGACTACTCATTCAATCTTGAGTTGGATACCATTCCATCTGAACTTCTATGAATGGGCAGGAGTCTCTTGGGATCTTCTGCCATTGGTAGGTGTCAGGACGGGGATTTGAACTCAGGCATTCTGTTGTGTGGTTGGCCTATGGCTTTTCTGACAGCCAGCCAGCCTTCAGCAATGACAGGTCACCTGTGTGTTAAAGCCATGTCATTCAGACCTATGATGGTCACCGTGCAAGGAACCAAAGCCAAGAAACCACCTACCATGTGCGGCTCGCGGCTTTTTTTTTTTTTTTTTTGGTGCCATTTTCATTTTGTTTTCCTGTCAGACCTCGGGTCTTAAGATTGCAGCATCAGCTTTGGTTCCAGAGGCTGCACCCCAGGGTAGTGTGATAGAAGCTTAGGCAGAGCTGCCACGATCCGAGTTCAAGCCACATGCATGGCCAAAAAAAAAAAAAAAAAAAAAAAAAAAGGAAAAGAAAAAGAAAAAAGAAAAGAAAAAAGAAAAAATAAATAAATTACTTAACTCTCTGGTTCGCAATTCGTGGTATTTTTTTTCTGCCAGGCCTGGAATTTGAACTCAAGGTCGGGGTAAATATGCAGCACTGTGGGGGAAGGGGAATCTCACCATGCTTGAAGACAGAAAGTCAGGCCTGTTCCCTAGGCCTGAATTCAAGCCTCAGTCCTGGAAAACATACTCTTTATATAGATTTTAAAGATAGGATTTATACTTCCATACAGATATTCAGTCCATATCATGTTTGATGTGGTTATTCATTTCATTTCTTGTTTTATTCATTTATACCATATATTTTATTGACTCTGATGATACCTATACCATTTATTACATTGTTTACATCCTATCACATAGCATCTAGATGGGCAGATGTGGTCTCCATCATGCCTGACACCCAGGAATCTCCCAGAAAAGGAAAACATGTGTCACACTCAGCTTCTTACTCCAAGATTAAATTTTTGGCAGTGCTGGGATCTGAAGTCAGTGCCTAGCAGGCCCAATTCATGAATGGGTGAGTGTGAGCACGGCAGCAGCTAGACAATGAAACTGTCAGGTGGTTCCCACATACTGAGATCAAGTCCCAGGTTTGGCCAAAACAGCAATATATGAATAGCCAGACGGTGGTATACAAATGAATATATATTGGTAAAGAGTGCCAGAGCTGTCTATCTATAGCTGAATGACCTCTACTACATTCTGACCAACTCTTAGGTATTTATTATACTGTCATTGAAGGAATATTATTCTTTCCATGCTTAATAAACTATTAATTAAGATCAATCCGGGGCTGGGAAGGTGGCTCAGTGGTAGAGCGCTCGCCTTGCATGCATGAGGCCTGAATTTGATTCCTCAGCACCACATAAGCAGAAAAAAGAAAAACCTGGAAGTGGTGCTGTGGCTCAATGGGTAGAGTGCTAACCTTGAGAGAAGAGCTGAAGGTCATTGCTCAGGCCCAGATTTCAGGCTCCATGACTGGACGCCCCCCCCCAAAAAAAGATCCTTCAGCATCCTAGGATTCTTGCATCCAATTTTAGACTTGACTGATGCACAAACTGCTCTCTCAATCGAGTCTCTTGTGATCTCCTGCCATTGGTAGTTGTCGGGGCTGGGATTTGAAAATGAGGCCAATGTTGACAGGTCAGCCTATAGCTTTCCTGATAGTCCACCAGCCTTCAGCTATGGCACATCAGGTCCACTTTGCAACTGAGTCACCGTGCAAAGAAAAAAAATGTAAAACCTCCATCCCTCTGCAGCTTGCGACTTTTTGTGCTGTCCCACTTTTTGTTTCGTCCTGCAATCTCTCTGGGCCTAGGATCCCAGGACTGGCTGTGGGTCTGGAAGCTGGACCCCAGCCTAGGGTGATTAAAGCTGAGACAGAGTTTCCACGACCCGAGTTCAATCCCCATGGCTGGCAAAAGCAAAAAGAATAAATACAAAATTAATTAATTATTTAACTAAATAAAAAAATTCTCCCTGGTTTGAAATATCTGCTAATTTTCTTTCCTAGACTGGGATTTGAACTCAGGGTCTTTGTATATCTGTAGCAATGTCAGGGAAGGTTCAGAGTTGCCAACACTTGAGTTCAAACCCCATGCCAAGCCAAAAATAAAAAATTAAGTCACTGACCTTGGCACGGGGAGCAATTGTGGAGATTGGAGGGAAGGGATGGTAAGAGGAAAACAAAGGAGGAAGCAACAATGCTCAATAGGAAATGTACTCATTACCTTGTTCATGTAACTGTAACTCTCAGTACAACATTTTTACAATTAAAAATGTGCAAAAAATGAAACAATATAATGCTTAGAAATCAAGTCTTGGAACTGGGCCAGTATTTCTGCCATTGCTGGGATTTGATTGCATTGCCCAGTACCTCTTTTGCAACAAGGGTGAAGGTGAAGCTCACTGTACTTGAGGAAAAGAAATTCAGTCTAGAGTTCCCAGGAACTAAATGAAGGCCCTGCAATGGAAAAATTATTTCCATGCATGTGTAATATATGATATATACTTACATATGTATATTTATTACATATTATTATTTTTATTATTGATTTTGTATTTATTTGATTCATTTATTGTTTATTGTATTTAGTGTTATTGTACACATGTTTTACATGTTGTACATGTATTATAAAAATATACAAAATAAATTAGGACATTGACTCATTTTTCATTAATACTATATTACGTGTTGAAACAAAATACATAATTAAATGGAGGTATTTGTTACAGTCTTAACATGTTTAGACTCTGTCCCCAGTATGAGCCTTGTCTTACTTATCTTTGGCCATCTTCCTATAGGGATTTCTTTACATGATTTATACACAGAAGCAAATTGAGGGATAAAATTGCAAGGGTGGGGTTAAAATGTGGCTTAGTGGTAAAGACCTCGCTCAGCATGCATGAATGCCAAGGTTTGAATTCTCAGAGCCACATACTCAGAAAAATCCAGAAGCTGTGGAGTGGCTCAAGTGGTAGAGCGCTAGGCTTGAGAAAAAGAAGCTCAGAGACAGTACCCAGGCCCTAAGTTCAAGCCCCAGGACTGTCAAAAACAATAGGCTAGATGCCAGTGGCTCACTCCTGGAAACCTAGCTTCTCAGGAGGCTGAGATTTGAACACCACAGTTCAAAGACAGCCTACACAAGGAAAGCCTGTTAGACTCTTATCTCCAATGAACCACCAAAAGACCTCATATGGCGCTGTGGCTCAAGTGGTAGAGTGTTCACCTTGAACTGAAGGGCTCAGGGACAGTGCCCAGGCTTGATATAAGACACACAACTGGAAAAAAAGTGAGGATTAATGAAAGTACTTTTCCTATTTGCTAATTATGAGAACATCCTGTGGAAAATGAACACAGATGTAACCAGAATTGGAGTCAGAGCTCAAGGTTCAAGTGAACACATCCATATACCCAGCTTCTCTGACTCTAGCATTATAACTTTGTGTCCTACAGGGTTCTGAAAGGTCCAATGTTGAAGGGATTAGTATGATCCCCAAGCCCTTTGTGATAAGCAGTTGACTTCTATTACAGTTCTGAAGCTAGCAGAGTACCAGTAGCTCAAGCCCATCAGCCTAGCACAGGAGCCTGAGGTCTCAGTATCACAGGCTGAAGCCAGCCAGGGCAGGAAAGTCTATGACACTCTGACTTCCACTTCTGAAAGGTCAGATGTTCAAGAGCTTCCTGTGTTTCGCTTGGTGATGAGAAGTTACTCGCACTCTAAATTATTGAGCTATAGAAGCAGGAAAGACACATCATTGACCCATCCTGGGTTCAAATGAAGTTCTCAGGATCCAAGTCTTAGCCCTGTTGGCAGGAAGAACTCCACTGAAACACTATATTTGGAGGACAGTAAACAGTTTCAAAAGCCGGGTTAGGTGAAGAGACCTAGGCCTGCAGGATTAGGAGGCAGAATGTACACACTCAACAGTGAAGTGAGCTGCAAAACCACTTCATTCATTCCAGGCACAGCCAGAAATAGGGGGAAACCTGAAATATTTGTTAGACTTACACTAGGGTCAGGCTTTTCTCAGCCTCTTCAAACAATGACTAATTAACCTTCCTGCCTCAGGTGAACCGAGCTTCAAGCTATCATTAAGTTCATAATAGTGAGCCAGTTTAGTGGGGGAGAGGGCAGGAACAGTGTAGAAACACCATACTCTCTGGCCTTATGGAGTGGGTTTTTGACTCTCCGTCTGTCAGATTTGAAGGCCCTTCTTCTACCTCTTCCAGGCCATTCTCCTTCCTTCATTCTCCACATCATTAATGCAAATCCCCAGTCCAAGGAGAGGCAATACCCTTTTTTACTGTCTCCAAGCACCTGAGTTAGAACCTGGCTGTGCCCTCTTGTCTCTGGGACCTTCGGCTGCCTGAGAAGTGGGACAGAGACTGTCTTCTTGCTCTGTGATTGTGTGAAGGCGATGCTGGTGTCCTGGCACACTGTAAAAGCCCTCATGACAGAATTGTTCCTTTCTTTCCTTCTAACGACCAAGATGAGCTTCATTTATCATCTATCTATGTATCTATGTAATTATGTATCTATGTATCTATGTATCTATCTATGTATCTATGTATCTATGTATCTATCTGTCGATCTATCTATCTATCTATCTATCTATCTATCTATCTATCTATCTATCTATCTATCTATCTATCTATCTATCATCAATCTACCTACCTTAGCCAGCTAGGTATCTTTTTGCCAGTTCTTGGGTTGAACTCAAGGCCTGGGCACTGTCTATAGCACTCTACTACTTGAGCCACAGCATCAATTCTGGCTTTTTCTGTGTATGTGCTATTGAGAAATCAAACACAGGGCTTCTTGCATGTTAGGCACTCTCACTAATCCACATTCCCAGCCCCCTCATCTTTTCTTAATGGTAATTTTTACTTAAGCATGCTTCCATTTCACGTTTAATTTTATGTTTAATTTTCTGAATACCGGTTACTACTATGAAACCTGATCTTCTCTTTCCCTGCCTCATTTGTGGCATTGGCCTCATAATAAAATGTAAATAAAGGCTGCTGAAAGCTTAAGTGTGCATCATATAAAGACAGAGGCCAGGAACCCTAGAAGAGAAAAGCGATGGGCCTGAATTGAAGAGAATGATGTAGTATGCACAATGAACATATCTGAAGAATAAATCAGTAAATAAAAGCAGAAGCATTACATGTGCTCTGTTTACATTCAGCGAGGTAATTTACACACATAAGCAGGTAGGGCACTGAGGAGGTAGGGCCTCCTCTTTTTGAATTTTCTTTTTGGCCATGCCAGGGCTTAAACTCAGGGCACGATGCGTTCCTGAGCTGTTTTGCTCAAGGCTGAGGCTCTACCACCGCCACAGCTCCAGCCATCTGGTTGTTAATTGGACATAAGTAACTCCCAGGCTTTCCTGCCTGGTCTGGACTGAATCTCCCACTCAGCTTGTTCTCTTAAAGCTCGAGCTCTACCCTCTGGGCCACTGCTCCACTTCTGGTTTTCTGGTGGTTTATTGGAGATAAGAGTCTCACAGACTTTCCTGGTTGGGCTGGCTTTGGATGGCGATCTCCTGAGGAGGTTTCAAGCGGCTTTTCTCAGGGATTCACCGAGGAGCCTCTCCACACAAACCCTTAGTCTAAATCTCAGGAGGTACTAGAGAGAACAGAAACATGCAGTTGCTTCTAGTATTCTCCAGATACTTAGGGATGGAGACACAAAACACTCATAATTATTAGATCATTTTATAGGCAAAAGGAGCAATGCAGACAGTATGAGGATCGCTCCAGCTTCAGTCCTCTCATCTTGAGACAGTAAATTCATATCAGTTCAATACTAAGTGACAGAACTGGCATGTCCTGTGGACATATGCTCCCAAATCCTGTGACACTAATTTCTCACTTTTGGCTTCAAATCATTGACCATAGAAGATGAGGAGAGAAAATCCTTCTCAGAGAAAGCAGCTATAAAGAATATTGGGGTAGTTTACTTATAAATTCAAACTATTGGAATGATCCTGTTAAGAAGTCAGATTGTGCAGATTAAAAAAATGAAGAAGAAAAGTAAGACAGGTGTCAGTGTAATCCCAGCTTCTTAAGAGGCTGAGATGTAGAGAATCTTAGTTTGAAACCAGCCAGCATAGGAAAGGACATGACATTTTTATTTCTAAGAGATCCCAGAAAAAGCCAGAAGTAAGGCTGTGACTCAAGGTTAATGCACTACCCTTGAGCAAAAGGAATTCAGGTGCAACGTCTAGGCTCAATGTTCAACCCCTGGACCTGCCCACCCCCAATAGAGCCTATACCTTCATGTCTTTTTGTATGTATGGGTGTATTCCTATAGGCAAATCTCCAGAGTAGATATGATGAATGGCACCAAGCAAGGATTTTTTTTTTTCAATACAATGATTTCATAACACAGAGACTACTTTTATGACAATGTATGTTCCAGGGCTCCCTTCACTGTTCCCAGTGTAGCCTGAGGGTTTCTCTGCATCCCAGGCCTGCTGGAAGAAGTCTCTCTCATTGTTTGTACAGGCAGACAAAAGGCCTCAGTCCTGTACAGCTTTGTAATAACAACTCCATCTAGGCCAATTAGTTAGGATGAGTGTGGGGGGGGCTCTGAAGGCCGGGAGAAAAAGGCCTCTTTGCACTACAAGCTATCTCTCTTCCCAGTGTTATGTTTTTACAGGAAGCCTTCATTTGTGCCACCTCCCGTGGCAGTCCAAGTTCCCTGCACTTATTCTGCCTTTGTGAGACTATATTCCGGTGCTCAGATACAGAGCTCAATATAATATATAATGAAATATATAATGAAATATTACATTGCCGGTGATGATAGGCTTATGATACCTCTCCTTGGTTTTCTAGAAGCTTGAGAAATCCAAGCACATGTCTTCCTGTCATCTAGAGCTGGTGAAGATCATCAGGTTCTGAAACTTTGACCTTTCCTAATTGGGCCTTGGGTGGGTAGGTTTGGGGGTTAAACACAGGGCCTGGGTGCTGACCATAAGTTCAGTGGAGAAGTCCAGTGATTTACCATTTTATGTCAGAGCTTCACTTCTGGTCTATGTGTATGTGTGTCTGTGTGTCTGTGTGTCTGTGTGTCTGTGTGTATATGTCCATGTGTGTGCACACATACAGTCGTGGAGCTTGAACTCAGCACTGTACCTAATTTCTCTTGTACAAGGATAGCCTTCTCTCACTTGAGCCACAGAACCACTTCATACTTTTTCTAGTGATGTGGTCCTGAATAATCAAGCCCAGGGTTTCATATATACAAAGCACTCTACCCCTAAGGCACATTCCCAGCCTTGTATTTCAGGTTTGTTAGATTGTTTCTGTTTTTTTTTTTTTTTTTAATGTTGTCGGTTGTAGGAGTTGAAGTCTGGGCTTGGGTGCTGTCCCTGAGCTCTTCAGCTCAAGTCTTGTGCTCTATCACTTGAGTCACAGCTCTACTTCAGGTTTTCTGGTGGTCCATTGGAGCTAAGTGTCTCAAGGACATTCCTGCCCAGGCTAGCTTTGAACCATGATCCTTAGTTCTTTTTTTTCTCCTTATTTAGAGAATACTTTATTAGTTTCTGTAATCAAACCCATGTAGATAAGACCTTACATATTTAATACAGTGCATTTACCCCTGTACAAATGGAAAAAAATTAAGTTTAACATTTCTAGACCAATATGGCTATTAATTTCTGTACAATGCCAACTCAACACGGTAAACTGGAATACTTTTTCCAAAGTTGACAGCACAGGTAAAGTTTCCAAAAATTCAAATTATATATATGTATATAGATATTTATATATATTTATATAAAAAGACCAATAATAGCAATATGTTATGCATCAATAGCAGCAACAGCTTTTCCAGCTTTGAACCATGATCCTTAGTTCTCATCCTCCTGAGAACCTAGGATGATAGTCATGAGCCACAAGCACCAAGCTTCCACTTAATGTTTCTTAGTGGTGAATTGGAGATAATAGTCTCATGGCACTTTTTGTGTCTGGGATAGTTTAGAACCCAGATCCTCAGATCTCAGCTTGCTGAGAAGGCAGGATGACAGACCTCAGATATCGACCCCTAGGCCATGGCACTCTGCTGCAAAGGGATCCTTGGCTCCACGTGTGGAGTGTTAGCCTTGAGCCCAAGAGGTAAGGGTCAGAATCTAGGTCCTGAGATCAAGGTTCATGACTGAGAAAAAACAAAGCAAAACAATGGTCTGCAGGAGACAACTCACTAGTCTTCAGTAATACTTAATTTTGTCCCTTCTATGGGGATATATCTGAGCCTCAATATTCTTATCTGCGTAAGCATCTCAGTTGTGGAGCTCTTACAAGAACCAGATGAAAGAATGCACCCTGTGAAGGACACAGCACATGACACTGTTTGAAGGACTCAGCACACAGCATCATGTGAAAGACTCAGCACCCAGAACCCAAAGCAGGACTCAGCACACTGTAACCTGTGAAGGACTCAGCACATAGCACCCTGTGCATTACTCAGCACAGAGCACCCTATGAAGGACTCAGCAGATACCTCTATTCCACAAGCTGTCATTAAAATCAGCGTGCTTTCTCCAGTATCACCATTCTTTGAGGAACATTTCACAAACCACACAAGTTCACATCTAATGGTTTAGTGGGGTGTTTTTTTAGGGGGGGAGGTTACCCATGGGGCTTGAACTCAAATATAGGGACACTGTTCTAATAACATTTGCTCAAGGCTACAGCCCTACCACTTGGAACCACGTTTTGAAGTGTCTCACAGACTTCCTGCCAGGGCTGGGTTTTAAAGCCCATGAGCAGCTAGAATGACTGAAGTAAGCCAGCAGCGTCTGGTTCGGTGGAGCTGGGTTGCAGCGATTTACATCTGGATAAGTCAGGTTAGGTGGAAGCTGTCAGCACCAGATTCCTACCTTGCTCTGTGATGAGGTATTTGAAGTCTTGACCTTCTATAGTTGCAGTTAGAACAGTCTACCTTTTTTGGCGGCAGTCCTGGGCCTTTAGTAAGGGCTTAGACACTCTCCCCAAGCATTTGTGCTCCAGGCTAGTACACAATTGATTGAAAGAAAGCAGAACTTCCAGTTTTTCTTTGTATGTGGTACTGAGGAATGGAAGCCAGAGCTTCCTGCTTACTAGGCGAGCACTCAACCACCCAGTCCCAGGAGTGCATGAGGTATAAATAGAGATTGCTGTATATAAATATATATACAAAAAGAGATATGTGGTCTGGGAAGGTGACTCAGTGATAGAGCACTTGCCTTGCAAGCATGAGGCCCTGAGTTTGATTCCTTAGCACCACATAAGCAGAAAAAAGCCGGAAGTGGTGCTGTGGCTCAAGTGGTAGAGTGCTAGCCTTGAGCTGAAGGGCTGAGGGAGAGCACCCAGGCCCAGACTTCAGGCCCACGACTGGACCAAAAAAAAAAATAGAGACAGTGGTATGCATATTATTAAATTATAGCTAATAGTACTACCAATTATTAGGTATTAAATGATTTCTCCATTTAATGATGGATCCCAGTTGAGCAATTAATAAAACATTAATTATTACTCAATATACTGTTATTGTTTATCATATATGTACATACATCTATACATAGGATTACATATTTTATAGAATTAGACGTCTATTTATAATTAATTTATGCATCATGTGTTACTACCAATTATTAGATATTTAACTTTGTCTCCATTTACTTTTCATTCTGTTAATGCTTAATAATATAGTAATTAAACATAATCCACATCCTATAATTATTTTGTCTAATATTATCTCAGAATGATTCACTACTAATTCAATCTGTTTGTCATTTATTATACTGACAATTCTTCCACCTATGACATTTTTACCTTTATGATATCCTATTACATAGCATATAGATTTGCATATGAATTATACATCCTACCTGGCACCGAACAATTTCATAGAAAAGGAAAATATGTATCACTCTCGGCTTCTTACACCAAGATTGCATTTTTGGCAGGGCTGGGATCTAAACTCAGGGCCTAGAAGGCTCAGTTCATGAATGTGTGACTGTCAGCACGGCAGCCTGTAGCCAATTCAGCTGCCAGGCAGTTCTCAGGCCATGAGACTGAGCCCCGTATGTTGACCCCATATTGCGCTTAGTGTAGTTATGCATTTTATTTGTTGTTTTATTCATTTATTTACCATTTATTTTATTGACTGGTATTACTCATAGAACATTTATTACATTTATTACATGGGATATAGATTTGCCTATGTAAGAAACTTCACACTGGACACCCAGACGCTCACAGAAAAGGAAAACACGTGTTACAAGTGCTTCTTACTCCACGATTCAATTTTTGTGAGTGCTGGCATCTGAACTCAAAGCCTACAAGGCCCAATTCATGAATGGGTAAGTGTCAGCACGGCCAGCCTGGGCCATATGGAGCTGAAAAGCAGTTCCCAGCACCTGAGATCCAGCCCCAGGGGTTGACAAAATAAGAAAGATTGACATGCGGATGGTAGTACACAAATAAATATAGATCTGTATAGAGTGCCAGCGATGTTTATACATTCTTCAGTTAAATAGACTACATTTTTAACAATTCTTGGGTATTTTTTATGCCCCCATGTAATTAATATTATTGTGTTCATCCTTAATGAATTATTAATTTAATTAACCACTATCACAAAACTATTGTGTCCATGTAATTAATAGTATTCTTTAATGTGTCAAAATATTCATTAAAATCCATTGGCCTCCTAAAATCACTAATTTTATAGTAGTATCATTCAGGAACAATTAATTTAATCTTGACATTCATAATCTTCCATCAGTATTCCTATGAATAGGAATGAGACTCTTAGGATCTCCCACCATTGGTAGGGGTCGGGACCGGGTCTCGACCACAGGGCCTATGTTGCAGTGTTGACCTATGGCTTGCCTGGTAGCCCACCAGCCTTCAGCAATGTCAGGTTACAAAATTTTCAGCAATGTCATTCAGACCTAAGATGGTCACCTTGCAAAAAAACAAATGTAAAACAGACAGCCATCTGCAAGTTGCCAGATTTTTATCTGTGTCATTTTATTTATATTTTTCCTGTAAATCTTTGGGGCCCAGGAACCCAGGTTCAGTTGTGGGTCCAGTGGTTGCACCCCAGCCTAGAGTGATCAAAGATGAGGCAGAGTTGCCACAACCTGAGTTCAAGCCCTGTGCTTGACAAACAAAAAATATATAAATAAATTCATTAAAAATATTTTAAAAACTATGAGGCTCCTTGGCTTGGAATTCACGCCATTTTTTCTGCCAGGCCTGGGATTTGAATTCAGAGTCTGAGTAAATCTGCAGCATTGTCGGGGAAGGGGAAGCTCACAGTGCTGGAAGACAAGAAAGTCAGGCCTGTTCCCAGGGCCTGAATTCAAGTCTTAGCACTCAAAAAATAATATTCATATACATTTTAAATACATGATTTATATTTGCATACACATGTTTACTTATATTGCAGTTAGTGTAGTTATTCATTTTATTTTATTTTTATGTATTTCTTGTGTATTTTAGTGAGTATGATTACACATATAACATTTTTTACATCCTATTACATAGGACATAAATTTGCCTATGTATTATACATCATTCCTGAGACCCAGGAATTTTGACACCCATAAGGAAAACTAGTGGGACAATTGACTTCTTCCACCAGGATTAAGTTTTTGGCAGTTCTGTGATTTGAACTCGGGCCCTAGAAGGCCAACTTCATGAATGGCTCAATGTTAGCACACCAGTCTGATGTAAATGAAGTTGTCCGGCAAAATTGAGGACCTGAGATCAAACCCTAGGAGTGGCCAATATATAAAAAGATAAATATGTAGATTGCAGTGTGTGTTTATTTACATATGAATATAGATCTATAAATAAATGTATACAGAGACAGACATTTATGTAGATTCTATATAAAGTGATGTCTATATCTTATTTTTATATATTCTATTACTACCAATTATATATTCTATTACTACCAATTATTTGGTCTAAAATTATGCCTCCATTAATTAATCACAGTAGAAGACTTAATAAGTTATTAATTAAATTATTCAATAACATATATTTATGCATACAATATTATACTAGAAAGTCTAGCTAAATAGTAATTCAATTTGTACATGTCAAACATACTATTAATGTTCCTATAGATAGGAACGAGTTTCCTAGGATCTTCAGCTGTGTGTAGGTGGCAGTACGAGGATCGAACTCACAGCCTAGGTATCTGGGTTGGACTCAGGCTTCACCAACAATCCGTGAGCCTTTGGCCATGCAAGGTCACAAACAATTTTCAAGCCGAGACATTGAGACCCATGGTGGTCACAGTGCAAAGGAAACAGAGGTAAAACGGTTGTGTAAAACTTGCTGGATTTTTCCTCCTCCATTTTTGTTGGTTTGATGTATTTTTGCCAGTTCTGGGAATTGAATTGGGGTCCTGGGTTGACTGGATCATCTGTGGGTGTAAATGCGGCAAACCAGCCTAGAGTAATCATGGGTTAAGAAACAATACGGTGTTTCCTTGAGAAAAAGAAACTCAGGGATAGTGCCTAGGGTCACAGTTCAAGCCTCAGGACCTGCTACAAGAATAGAGCCAGTAACTCCATGTGTCTGTGTATGTATGCATGTATTTCTAGCAGTGAACATCTAGAGTTGCTATGAAGGAAGGTATGAATGGAATGATTTCATAGCACAGAGAATGCTTTCAAGACAGTGCATGTTCCAGGGCTCCCCTCACTGTTCCCAGTGTACCCTGAGGGCTTCTGTGCACCCCAGACTGCTGGAGGAAGTCTGTCTCAATGTTGGAACAGGCAGACAAAAGGTCTCACTCTTGAACATCTGTGTAACAAACAATTCATCCGTAGCAATTATTGAGTATGAACAAAGAGTGAGGATGTGGGCAGACTCTGAAGGCAAGGAGGAAAAGGCCTCTTTATACCCCAAGCTATCTCTCCTCCCAGTGCTCTGTTTTGACAGGAAGCCTTCATTTGTGCTGCCTCTTGGGGCAGTCCAATTTTCCTGCACTCACCCTGTCTTTGTTAGACTATGTTCCAGTGTTAAAAAAAAGGCTACAATGAATTCAAGGGTCCTTCTGGCAGAAAACAAGTGAGCTGAACCTAATGAAAAGATTCCTAATTGGCAAAGGTGCCTCCCTAGTTTTCCGGATGCTTGCTAAATCTAAGCACTTGTGCAAAATCACAATGCTTCCTGTCATCTAGTGCTGGTGAAACTCATCAGGTTTTGAAACCTTTGCCCTCTCCTAGTTGGGCTCTGGGTGTTTATATTATGGGGTTTAACACAGGGTCAGGGTGCTGACCAAGAGCTCAGAGCAGAAGCTCTTTTCTTTACCATTTAGTGTCACAGCTTCACTTATGGTATCTGTGTGTGTGTGTGTGTGTGTGTGTGTGCATGTGTGTATGTCTCTGTGTGTGTATGTGTGTGTGTCTGTGTGTGTCTGTGTGTGTGTGTGTGCAAACACCAGTCCTGGAGCTTGAACTCAGTACCTCAGCTCTGTACCTGAGTTTCTCCTATACAAGGATAGTGCATTACCACTTGAGCCACAAAACCACTTCAGGCTTTTTTTTTCTAGGGATGTAGTACTGAGGATTCAAACCCAGGGCTTCATACATGCAAAGCACTCTACGCCTAAGACACATTTCCAGCACTCCACTTCAGGTTTCTTTCTTTCTCTTCTTGTAGTTGGAGGAATTGAACTCTGGGACTGGGTGCTCAAGTCTAGCACTCTACCACTTGAGCTACAGAGCCCCTTCAGGCTTTCTGTTGGTTCACTGGAGATAAGCATCTCAAGGAATCTCCTGCCCAGGCTGGCTTTGGACTATGATCCTCAGCTCTCAGGATCCTGAGTAGCTAGGATGACAGGCATGAGTCACCGGTGCCCAGCTTCCACTTCAAGTTTTTAAGTGGTGAATAGGAGATAATAATCTCATGGGACCTTTTGTGTCTGGGATAGTTTGGAACCCAGATCATCAGCTTCCTGAAAAGGCAGGAGGACAGACCTCAGCTAAAGACACACTTTGCTCCAAAGGGGTCCTTAGCTACGAGGTAGAGCGCTAGCTATGAGCCCAAGAGGAAAGTCAGTGCTTAGGCTCTAAGTTGAATGTTCATGATGGAGAAAACTAAACCAAAACAAATTATTTCTTCCTTTATTTAAGTATCATGGTTAAATACATAATAAAGTATTTATTGAAAATTAGTCAATGTACTATGATTATTGTGTATAATTTTAATATAATCATACACTAAATACTAATGCAATTGTTACTTTTACAACATTCCATTCATATGGATGTCTATCGGAATATGTTTCTTACGATCTCCTGCCATTTGTAGGTAGCAGTCCCGGGATACGAACCCTGGACCTAGGTTGCTGGTTCAGGCTGTGGCTTCCCTGATAGCCCACCAAACTTCAACAATGCAAGGCCATGTACAGTTTTCGGGTCCTGTCATTTAGACACAGGATGGTCACAATGCAAAGGAAAAAAAAAATGTAAAACTGCCTTCCAGAACTTCCCAGTTTTATACTTCTCCTTTTTTCCCCATCTTTTTTTTTGTCTGTTGTGGGGCCAGAAGTCTGGGTCTGGGTGCTGTACCTCAAATCTTCAGTTCAAGGCTATTGTTCTACCATTTGAGCCATAGCACCACTTCCAGCTTGTTTCTGCTTATGTGGTGCTGAGGAATCAAACAAAGGGCCTTATGCATGCAAGGAAAGCACTCTACTATTGAGCCACCTTCCCAGCCCTTCACCTTTTTTTTTTCTTTTTGCCAGTCCCGAGATTTAAACTTGGGTCCTGGGATCTCAGGATGGGCTGTGGGTCCAGAGGTTGCACCCCAGCCTAGAGTTGATACAAGCTGAGTTCAAGCCCCGGGCCTGGCCAAAGAAAAGTAAGGCCCTGGGTTGGAATTTGCACCATTTTTCTGGCAAGCCTGGGATTTGAACTCAGGGTCTGAGTAACTCTGTGGCACTGTGGGGGAGAGGAAACTCACCATCATTGAAAACAAGAAATTCAGACCAATTTCCAGGGCTGAATTCAAGCCACGGCACTGGAAAAAATAATATTCATGTATGAGATCTTTTTACATACATGTGTTTACCCCTTATGACATTTATTACCCTTATTTATTTATTCTTTATTTTATTATTATTATATATATAATATTTATTTCATTTATTACATCGTATCACATGGATATATTTGCATGTGGATTTTACATCATCCTGAGCCCCAGGACTTTTACAGAGAAGGAAAAAAATATGTCAAAAGTGGCTTCTTACTCCACCTATAAACTTTTGGCCATTCTGAGATATGAACTCACAGCCCACAATGCCCAATTCATTAAAGTGTCAGTTGTAGACACAGACTTTGGCAAATTGAGCTGCCAGCCAGTTCTGAGGACGTGTGATCAAGCCATAGTAGTGGCCTAGATATAGATTTAAATATAGATATAGATAGACAGACAGATAGATAGATAGATAGATAGATAGATAGATAGATAGATAGATAGATAGATGTGTAGTTTGCTCTCCCTATATATATATATGAGAGAGACAATATGAGGATATTGAATAATATATATATTGTGAATTATTAGTTATTAAATTAAGCCTCCATTTAATGAAGTATCATGGTTGAATACTTATTAAAGCATTAGTGTAAAAGTACGCAGCATTCTTTAATTAGGAGAATCATACCATGGTGCTAGAATTAAAGACATAATCCAATACTTTTTGTGTGGCATTCTTTAAGAGAATCATGAAAAACTGTGGATTTAATTGTTACTTTTATAACATTCCATTAAGCACTCCCATGAATAGGAATTATTTTCTCAAGATCTCCCTCCATTTGTAGGTGTCAGTCCTGGCATTTGAACTCCAGGCCTGGGTAGTTTACTTCGAAATGCAAACCATTAGTATGACACTGTGAAGATTTCAGATTGTCATGATAAAACAAAGAACAAGAAGAATAAAAGAAAGCCAAATCTCAGAGGCTCATACTTATAATCGTAGCTCTTCAGGAGGCTGAGAGTTAGAGAATGGCAGCTTGAATTCAGTCGGGACAGGAAAGTTCAGGACACTTTTATTTCTAAGGGATCACAGGAATATAAAAACCCATGAGTGGGACTGAAACTCAAGGGCAGAGCACCACCCTTGAAGAAAAGGAACTCTGGGAGAGTGCCTAGGCTCATAGTACAAGCCCTGGACCTGCCAAAAAAGAAAAAGCCAGTAAATCCATGTCTCCCCATGTATGTATGCATTTATTTCTATTGGTGAAGATCCAGAGTCGCTATGTTGAAAGGCACCCAGCTAGGAAATTTGCTTTGAATAGAATGATTTCATAGCACAGAGAGTGCTTTCAAGACAGTGCCTGTTCCAGGGCTTCCCTCACTGTTCCCAGTGTTGCCTGAGGGTTTCTGTGCACTCCAGGCTATTGGAGGAAATCTGCCTCATGGTCTGGACAGACAGACAAAAAGGCCTCATTCCTGTACAGCTGTGTAACAAACAACTCCATCTGAGCCAATTAGTGAGGATGAGTGTAGGCAGAATTTGAAGGCCAGGAGAAAAAGGCCTCTTTGTACTCTAAGCTATATTTCTCCCCAGGAAGCTTTCATTTGTGCCACCTCCTGTGGCAGGCCAAGTTCCCTGCACTTATCCTGTCTTTGTTAGATTATGTTCCAGTATTGAAATAACCTGCTACAATTAATTCATGGGTCCTTCTTGCAGATAATAAGGGAGCTGAACCTAGTGAAAAGATTCCTAATTGTCAATCGTGCCTCCCTAGGTCTCCAGAGGCTTGCTAATCTAAGTGTTTGTGCAAAATCCCAAAGTTTCCTGTCATCTAGGGCTGGTGAAGTGCATCAGATTTTGAAACCTTTGACCTATCCTAGTTGAGCCCTGGATGGCTAGGTTTCGGAGTTGAACACAGGGCTAGGGTGCTGACTATGAGCTCAGAAGAGAAGCTCAGTGCTTTACCACCATTTGGTGTCACAGCTTCACTTCCGGTATCTTTGTGTGTATGTGTGTGTGTGTGTGTGTGTGTGTGTGTGTGTGTGTGTGTGTGTGTGTGTGTGTGTGCGCACACGCATACACTTGTCCTGGAACTTGACCTCAGGACCTGAGCATGGTTCCTGAGTTTCTCCTGTACAAAGATAGCACTCTACCACTTGAGCCACAGGGCCACTTCAGGCTTTTTTCTAGTGATGTGGTAGTGAGGATTCAAATCCAGGGATTCATACATGCAAAGAAGTCTAACCCCTCCTCTTTAGGTTTCTTTCCTTCTTTTCTTTTCTTGTAAGTTGGAAGAGTTGAAGTCTAGGCCTGGGTGCTATCTATCCTAGAGCTCTTCAGCTAAAACCAAGCACTCTACCACTTAAGCTACAGCACCCCTTCAGGTTTTTGGTGGGTCACTGGAGAGAATTGTCCATCTCAAGGAATTTCCTGCCCAGGCTGGCTTTGGACCATGATCCTCAGCTCTCAGGCTCCTGAGTAGTTAGGATGAGAGGCGTTAGTTACTGGTGCCCAGCTTCCATTTCAAGTTTCTAAGTGGTGAATAGGAGATAATAGTCTCATGGGAACTTTTGTGTCTGGGATAGTTTGGAACCCAGATCCTCACATCTCAGTTTCTTGAGTAGGCAGGGTGACAGACCTCAGCTACAGACGTCTAGATCATAACTCTCTGTTGCAAGGAGCCACAGGGAATGCACTGAAAATTTGGGGGTACTGTTCTAAGATCTCTTGCTCAAGGCTAGATCTCTACTACTGTGAACCACAGCTCAGAGTTTCACAGATCAGCCCCCGAGTAGCTTGGATGACAGTGGTGAGTGAACCAGCAGCTTCTGGTTCCATGGAGCTGGGTTGCAATGGTTTTTATCTCTGGCTAAGTCAGGTAAGATGGCAGCTGCAAGCACCAGACTCCTTGCTTGTTCTGTGATGAGGTATTTGCAATATTATCCTTATATTGTTACAGTCAGACCATTCTATTTTTTTTTTTTTTTGGTGCTAATCCTGGGTCTTGAGAAAGGGTCTAGACACAGTCCCGAAGCTTTTATGCTCAAAGCGAGTGCTCAACTGCTTAAGCAACAGCACGACTTCTAGATTTTTCTGTGCACAAGGTAGTGAGGAATCGAGCCCAGGGCTTTGTACGTAGTAGGCAAGCAATCTACAAATGAGCCCCATGACTGACAAGTGTATAAACACATAAATATGTAGATTGGTAGATAGATAAATAGATGCATATGTATAAAACAAGAGAGAGATATCTGTATACTAGGAAATTGCATATAAAATTTTACTACTGTTTATTGCTATTCAAATTATTCCTTCATTTTTTAAGTAACATGATTGAATAACTAATAAAGTATTAATTGAAAATTAGTCAATGTAGTATAACTGTTGTGTATAATTTTATATAATCCAAAATTTAATTGTTACTTTTTTTCTTTTAATTTAAATTGTGAAAATACTGTACAGAGGGTTTACAATTACATGGGCAAGATAATGGGTACATTTCTTATCAAGCATCGTAGCCTCTTCCTTTTTTGTTTCCCCCTCCTATCTTTTCCCATTCTCTCCCGGCCCCCCACCCCCCTACACAACCATCCGCAATGCCCCCCACCCCCGCCACAGTTGTAAAGATCGTATTTTGAAATAACGACTTGTACATCTCATTGTTGCAATGGGTCCACTTGTATCCTTATTTAAATGATTTGATTTTTCCCTTCCCCTCCACAAAATACACCGACATCAAATATAGTGAAAGCAGGGGTTATACCATGGGGAACAACAAAGACATAATCTTATAAATGTGTTAGAAACAATCACATGAAAGAAAAAAAACATTTGAATACATATCTTAGGGTTCATTTCCCTATCATCAACTTGTCTGACCTTTTCTGCTTGACTCAGACATATGCTAGTTATTGCAAGTAAGAGAAGCCATGGGACCTATGTTTCTTTGGGCATGGATTACTTCACTTAATATAATTTTTCCAAGACTTTCAATTTCCTAACAAACGGGGCAATGTCATTCTTTCTGATAGAGGTATAGAATCCCATTGTGTATATATAACACATTTTCTTGATCCATTCATCTACTAAGGGGCATCCGGACTGGTTCCATATCTTAGCTATGGTAAATAATGCTGCAATAAACATAGTCGTGCAGGTAGCTTTAGTGTAGTCTTGTTTGTGAACATTTGGGTAAATGCCTAAAAGTGGGATTGCTGGGTCATAGGGAGGCTCTATGTGGAGTCTTTTGAGTAAACTCCATACTGCTTTCCAAAGTGGTTGAACAAGTTTACACTCCCACCAACAATGCAGTGAGGTTCCCTTCTGTACACATCCCCTCCAGCACCTGTTGTTATTATAGTTCTGGATTATAGCCTTTCTAACTGGGGTGAGGTGGTATCTCAATGTTGTTTCGATTTGCATTTCTTTAATTGCTAGGGAGGTTGAGCATTTCTTCATGTGTCTATTGGCCATCCTTCTTTCCTCTTCAGAGAAGTTTCTCTTAAAGTCTTTAGCCCACTTATTTATTGGGCAGTTGTTTCTTTGAAGATTTGTTTTTGGAGGATTTAATTTTTTGAGTTCCAGGTATATTTTAGATATGAGACCCTTGCCCATTGTATGGCTACTGAAGATTTACTCCCATTCCGTGGACTTTTGATTGATCTTACTAGCTATGTCCTTTGCCATGCAGAAGCTCTGCAATTCCATGCAATCCCATTTGTCCAACCTTTCTTTGATTTGTTGCGTTTCTGGGTCTCTATTAAGAAAATTTTGGTCTGTCCCAAGGAGAACTAGGGTTTTTCCTATTATACCATGTAATGTTTTCAGAGTGTCTGCTTTGACTCAGAGGTCTTTGATTTTTTTGGAGTTGATTCTGGTTCAGTGTGATATATAAGGATCTAGCTTTAGTTTTCTCCAAGTAGTTAACCAATTTTGGGAGCACTATTTACTGAAGAGGCTGTCTTTTTTCCATTCTATTTTTTCAGCTCCCTCATCGAAGATTAGATGGCAATAAGTCTGTAAGTTCATTTCTGGGTTTTCAATTCTATTCCATTGGTCCTGAGGTCTGTTCTTGTGCCAGTACTAAGCTGTTTTGATTGCTATGGCTTTGTAGTAGAGTTTGAAATTTGGTATTGTTATTCCTCCAGCACTGTTCTTTCTGTTGAGGATCGTTTTTGCTATTTGGGGTCATTTATTGTTCCATATAAATTTTTGGATTGCGTCTTCTATTTCCTTGAAGAATGAGTTTGGAATATTGATGGCTATCGCATTGAATTTGTAGATAGCCTTGGGAAGTATTGCCATTTTCATGATGTTGGTTTTGACATGACATTTTGTACTTCTCATGGTTGCAACAGGTCCACCTGAATCCTTAAACGACTTGTTTGTCCCCATCTCCTCCACATGTTATACTGACATCAAATATAGTGAAAGCGGGGGTTACACTGTGGGGGAGGGACATACAAAGCAACAAAGAAATAATCTTATAAATGCGTTAGAAACACATGCATGAAAGAAACGAAAACATTAAAATACATATTTAAGGGTTCATTTTCCTAACATCACATTATCTGACGTTTTCCGCTTGACTCATACCTATACTAGATATTGCAAATAAGGGAAACCATGGGACCTATGCTTCTTTGGGCCTGGCTTACTTCACTTAATATAATTTTTCCAAACCTTTCCATTTCCTAACAAATGGGGAAATGTCATTCTTTCTGATGGAGGCATAGAATTCCATTGTGTATATATAACACATTTTCTTGATCCATTCATCTACTGAGGGGCATCTGGGTTGGTTCCATGTCTTAGCTATGGTAAATAATGCTGCAATAAACATAGTTGTGCTGGTAGCTTTAGTGTGGTCTTGTTTGTAAACATTTGGGTAAATGCCCAATGAGGGTTAATTTTATACCCTGCTACTTTGCCAACGTTTTGAATCAGCTTGAGTAATCTGGGAGTGGAGTCTGTGGGATTCTTTAAATACAAGATCATGTCATCTGCAAAGAGGGAGAGTTTTACTTCTTCTTTCCCACTTTGGATCCCCTTTATATTTACATCTTGTCTTATTCCTGTAGCTAGGTATTCTAATACTAGATTCAAAAGAAGAGGAGAGAGTGGACCTCTTTGTCTCGTTCCTGAGTTAAGAGGAAATGGCTTTAGTTTTTCACCATTAAGTATAATGCTGGCTGTAGGTTTGTTATATACAGCCTTTATTGTATTGAGGAATGATCCATGGATTCCTAATTTTTCCAGAACCTTCATCATAAAGAAGTGTTAGATCTTGGCAAATGCTTTTTCTGCATCTATTGAGATAATCATGTGGTATCCTTGCTCCTTTTGATGTGACTAATTATATTAATTGATTTGCATATATTGAACCAGCTATGCATCCCTGAAATGAATCCTGTTTGATCGTGGTGTATGATTTTTTGGATGAATTATTGAAATCGATTGACCAAAATTTTGTAGAAATATGACATTTATTACCCTTACCTATTTAGTATTATTACAATATAACATTTCTTTTATTACATCATATCACATAGGATATATGTAAATATGGATTATACATCATTCTGAGACCATGGACTTTCACAGAAAAGGAAAACAATGTGCTAATATTGTCTTCTTACTGCATGAATAAATTTTTGGCCATTCTGGGATTTCAATTCACAGCCTAGAATGCCCAATTCATAAATGGGGTCACAGTCTTAGCAGACCAGCCTCTGGCAAACTGAGCTGCCAGGAAGTTCTGAGGACCTGTGATCAAGCCACAGGAGTGCCTGATACTTAGATAGATAGATAGATAGATAGATAGATAGATAGATAGATAGATAGATAGATAGATAGATAGATAGATAGATAGATAGATAGATAGATAGATAGATAGATAGATATAGATAGAGACATGCGTACATTGATATATATATATATATACACACAAAGAGAGGCACTGTGAGGAAATTAAATTATATATATATTATTACCAATTATTAGTTATTAAATTATGCCTCCATTTAATGAAATATCACTGTTGAATACTTATAAAAATATTAATCAAAAATTATTCAGTATCCTTAAACATACCATGGTGCTAGAATGGAAAACATAAATCCAAAATTTTTTGTGTGGCATTCTAAAATAGAATCATGAATCAATGGCATATTTATTACTTTTATAACATTCCATTAGCATTCACATGAACAGGAATGAGTTTGTCAGGATCTACCTCCATTTGTGGGTGGCAGTCCTAGAATTCGAACTCCAGGCCTGGGTAGTTTACTTTGAATGCAAACCATTGGAATGACGTATTGAAAATTTCAGACTGTTATGATTGAAAAAAGAACAACAAGAAGAAAGTAAGGTGCCAGTGGCTCCTGCCTATAACCCTAGCTCCTCAGGATGCTGAGATGTAGAAAATGTCAATTTAAATTCAGCTGGGGCGGGAAAGTCTAGGACACTCTTCTTTCTAAGAGATCACCAGAAAAATAAACATGAATGGGGCTGTGACTCGAGGGCAGAGCGCTACCCTTGAGAAAAAGGAACTCAAGAACAGCTAGGATCATAGTACAACAGTGTACATGCCCTCCCCCAAAAAGGCTGCAATAACTCCATGAATGGATCGCTGTATGGATGATGGGCATTCAGCAGGTTGCCCTTGCCCAGCCGCCCCAACCTGGGCAAACTGGGACAAGCCCTCATAGAGTACTAAGTGTGAGCTGGCAGCTTGAACAAAGCACCCTCTGCCATTTAATAACTGAAGCCTTGAAGGCTTTGCCTGGGCTAGTGTGTGCAACGGGTGCATAATGTTCTGGCTGAGGCATCCCATTGGGACACTTTGCAGCCAGCCACTGCCTCCAGAGAGTCCACAGTCCCTAAGCTGTAGGAGTTGTCCAAGGTTCTCTCTCCATAGTCTCTATCCCTCTGTAGGATGTGAGCCTAGAGCTCTGGGGCCTGGTGACTATCACTCGTCTATCATTCCTCATTGCCAAGTCAAAGGCTCGTCCCAAATCTTGGCATAGACATGAAATAATCAGCGATTTCTATGCCAAAAGGGGTAAGTCAATAAATCCCACCCTCATAACTCCTGTTAGAAGTGAACCTTGGGCTGCGAATATGGCTTAGTGGTAGAATGCTTACATAGCTCGCACGAAGCCCTGAGTTCCATTCCTCAGTACCACAGAAACAGAAAAAGCCAAAAGTGGCACTGTGGCTTAAGTGAGAGAGTGCTAGCCTTGAGCAAAAGAAGCTCAGGAACATACCCAGACCCTGAGTTCAAGCCCCAAGACTGGCAAAAAGAAAAAAAAAGTGAGTCTGGTGAGACATATTCTTCTGGGACACAGAGGAGGGCCGAGGTTATAGGTAAGAGGTAAGGTAGAAGGCAGATGCTGCTGGCTCACCCCTGTAATCTTAGCTACTCAGGAGGCTGATATCTGAAAAGTCTATATGAGACATTTTTCTCCAATTAAACAGCCAAAAACCGAGAATTAGAGTAGTGGTTCTAGTAGAAGAGTGTAGCCTTGAGCACAAAAGCTCAGGGATAGGACAATGTCCAGGCCATAAATTCAAACATCAGGACTGGCACACACACACGCGCATGCTCACACCTGTGCATGCGCATGCGTGCACACATACACACACACACACACACACACACACACACACACACACACACACACACACACACACACACACAACACACCAAGATAGAGCATTTGCCAGTCACCCTGCACAAAGTTCTGTCTATAGCAACTCAATATTTAAAAAAAAAAAAAGAGGTAGAAGGGAAGGAACGACTTGCTCCAGGAGGTGATATAACCAATGGCAAAATTCCACAAGAGTTCTAAGGCGTGGAATGGGACAGAGAGTCTCAGCCAGAAGGTCCATCATGGATGGACAAGGGTCCTTAGGTTTCGTATGGAGCAAGTGGTGTAGGTGGAATGAAGGTTCTGTGGCTTCAGACATTCTGGCAGAACATTCAAGGCTGGGTCAAGGTTTGTTGAGACACAGGTAGGGAAAATGTTGGGGTACCAGAATGGGCCTGGGGGAAGATTAGCTTGGTTTTTCACCATGGACCCCAGCCATTTCCTGTGGCTGGAAGCTTATTTTTCACACCTCCTGACCCTCAGGCCTCCTTTGCATGGAGGATTCAAAGTAAACACAGGGAAGAATGCTTGCTTAAGGAAAGCTTCTAACACAATGCCAGAAATGGCTCAACCCCTGTAAATCCTAGCTACTCAGAAGACTGAGATCAGAGATCATGGGTCAAGTCAGCTCAGGTGAGAAAAGTTAGTGAGACTCTTCTTGCCGATGAACTACCAAAAGCCAGAAATGGAGCTGTGGCTCAAATGGTAGAGTGCCAGCTTTGACAGAAAACGTTAAGAGACCAGAGGCCAGACCCTGAGTTCAAGCCCAGCATTGACACCTAATAAATAAAATAAAACTTTCAGGAACTCCTGAAATGTCAGATCAGCCAGGTGCTAGTGACTCACACCTCTCCTCCTAGTTCCTCAGGAAGCTGAGATATGAGGATCGTGGTTCAAAACCAACCCCAGGCAGGAATTCTGGGAGACTATGATCTAAAAGGAATGTCCTGAATACCGGAATTGGCCCTGTAACTCAAATGGTAAGCTGAAGAGCTGGGGGACAGCACCCAGGACCAGCGTTCAAGCCCCATGACCAACACCTGGCCTTCTTGGACCTCACTCTGTGACTCTAGGCAGAGTATATTCCAGTGGGCCCCTGAGGATCTCCCAATGTCTTGGTGTCTTACAAGTCTTCAGTGCAGCCTCTTCTGAGGCCTTTTCCTATAGAGCAGGCCACAGCATCAGAGAAGGATCGAGCCCTGGGGTACGGAGGTCATCGGTCGGGTCATCAGAATGGCATCTGTCATGGGTGCAGTGTGCATCAGACCATGCAATTGACGTCTCAGATCATAGTTCTGGGCCAGGAGGGGCAAGGGCTGCAAAATGGCACAGCAGATAACACCCACTCACATGAGTATCATAACAGTGTGAATCATCAGGCACACCTTGAGCGGATGTTGAGTTGGGCTCATGATAGACTTGTAGGCTCAGGAATCTAAAGCCAGCTGGCTGTTGTTGTAGCAGTGGCTATATCTGGAGTCCCAGGGCTCAGAGCCCTGCTTTCCTCACCAGTGCTTGGGGGTATATGAAGGTCTGCAATCGTGGGCCGACTACAAAGGAGCATCCATAGTGTCCTTCCCTTGGTCCTGTGGCCCCATGCATGGATGGAGGGGCAGGTTCCATGGCACTAACTGCCATGGCCCAGAACCCTCAGCCCAAGAAGAATAGGGAGAAACTACTTGATTTGCCTTGAGAGTTTTTACTATGTCTATGCCTCAGGACTGCCCACAGTTCTAGCTCAGCTCATAATTACTACCTTCCTCTGCGTGTGTGTGTGTGTGTGTGTGTGTGTGTGTGTGTGTGTGTGTGTGCGTGTGCACACATCTTGGTACTAGGGCTTAAACTCAGGGCCTGAGCTCTGTCCCATAGTTTTTTGTTCAAGGCTAGCACTCTACCACTTGAGCCACAGCTTTTCTTCCAGCTTTCAGGTGATTATTTGCAAAATGGAGTCTCACAGACTTTTCTAGCTGGGCTGCCTCTGAATGGCAATCCTCACATCTCAGCCTCCTGAGGAGCTAGGAATATAAGAATATGAGCTATTAATATCTGGCCAAGCTTTCCTTCTTGGCTAAAACAAACTACCTTTCTCCAAGCTGAGCACCCATCTACAGCTACCCCTCCTACCCCAGGCTTCAGATGAAACATAACCACACATGATCTAGGCCAGGGCAAGTAGACAGCTGTTAGAACAGAAGAGAGGATGAAAAGACATCCTTGCAGCTGGGTGCCAGTGGTTCATGCCTATAATCCTAGCTATCCAAGGCTTACACCTGAGGATCCATCAAGATTCATAGCTAGCCTGGGCAGACTCTTATCTCCAATAAATCATCAAAAAGGTGGGAAGCAGAGCTACTGTAGTTCAAGTGGTACAGCAACATCCTTGTGCAAACAAGCTAAAGGATACCCACCTACTCTCTGAGTTCAAGCCCCACTAAACACACACACACACACACACACACACACACACACACACACACACACACACACACACACACACACACACACATCCTTAGTAGGTGCCAAGTGGTCAAACAAGCAATCCTAGCTACTCAAGAAACTACACTCTTAGGATGGCAACTTGAAGCCAGCTTAGGAAGGAAAGTATGTGAGACTCTTCTCTCTACTAAACTACTAAAAGATGAAAGGTGAGCTGTGATTCAAGTGGTAGAGTGTTAGCTTTGAGCAAAGGAAGCTCAGGGACAGTGCCTCGATCCTGAGTTCCAGCTCTAAGATTTTTTTTTAATACACCCTTTGCCTCCACCCCACCCCCAATCAGGCCATAAATCCAGACTTCAGTCACCCTAGATCTCACTTCCATAGCACTGCCAGAAGTGGCTGGTGTGTAGCCAGCACTGTGTTAAGAAGTGAGCATACACAAGGAGAGCATAACCAGGTCAAGGCTAATGCCCCAGAAAATTAAGGAATTGTCCATACCACTCTCTCATTCCCCAGTTCAATGGCCCTGGAATCTAAAGTCTGTGCCTCTGTATTCTGGGCATCTGGAAATGCCTAGAAGGACCTGAGAGGCCCAGCTGGGACCAGGAGAAAGACTTGCCTGTGATAAGGTATGCTGACATTTCCTAGACACCTATGGATACACTTCCAAGCCACCTTAGCCTCACCTCCCATGTAGCCCCGGATCCTACTTGCTTGGGTGGCCTTCAGTCAGCTATCAAGATCGAGTTGACCAGAGCCCCTGGCAATTCCCCTGCCTTCCCCCACTCCACTGCCAGCCTGCTGGGAGGGCTGCACAGCCAAAAATCCAGCTGAGGAAAGGACAGGACATCCCATGACTAAGCCCCACCCCAAGACCCAGGGATACCTTAATTCCAGCTGGCCTTGCTGACCCAGAATCTCCAGGAGGCGGCCAATGATTTGTACAGGCCAGACTTGGGCTCCAATGAATACCTGGAATGCGGGTCTCTGGCAATTTAGGATTCATTGTAGACCCTGATAGGGGGCTAAAGGCAAGGTCGGCATGGAGGTGGGGCCCCATCAGAGGTCAGAAAGAGACAGACAAGCACCCAGAGAGGGGACAGAGAAAGACGAGGGAAAAGTACACACACACACACACACACACACATACACACACACACACACACACACACACACACACACACACACGCACACACACCCTGACACATACTGAACTAGACAGGACAGAGGCCCAGGAGCAAGATGGATGGGACACAATTAGAGGAGAACAGACAAAAAACATTCGTTGATAGATGGATAGGCATTCAGACAGGGAGACAAAGACAAAGACAGCCAGAGCAGTGAGAGAAAAAGCATTGTCCGACCAATCAGAAACAATTAGGTGGAGAGACAAACAGAGCAAGAGATGGCAGAGGTGTATGTCATGAAAGATTCAGAGAGCCCCAGAAAATTCAAGAAGGAGAGAGGGAAGTAAGATACCTTTTCTTGGTGACAGTGGGCCCAGTGGGCTCTGGGAAGACAGCCAGGCAGATCCCCCAGAAACCATTTGAAGGCCACTACCTCCTCTCTATATCTCCCTAGGGGGGGGCTATGCTTCCGCCAGGTACACTGCCAGTCAGTGCCAACCTTGTTCGTGTAAGACCAAGCTCAGCTAGGAAGCTTAAGGAACCTGCAGCTAACACCTAAGGCTCATCTACCTGAACAGTCAAAAAGACATGACAGTCAACCAGAGTGACAACCATGATCAGCAGTCACACAGATTGGCAGACACGTTGGCTGAGAAGATGTATTGGGGATGTGGCTCACAGGGCGGAAATTCAAAAGCAAGCACCTTTAGGCCCCTGGCAGAAAAGTCCCTCCTGCCCTAGTGGCTGGGACTTTTTCCCTTTGGTCCCCCCAGAAGCCTTGCCTGGTACTCTAGAGCCCCACCCTCCTGTGTCTCCTACATCAGGGCTTTCATTCCAAAGGCCTACCTCTTCAGTATTCTTGCATTCACCAGACTGCTGGTGTGTAGTGCATGGTCAATGCCATTTGAGCCAACCCTAAGCTCCTCTCAAGTGTTCTAAGAGGGCCTGTTCCCTATCTGTGCCTGGTGTCTAGACTAGAACATTCTCCCATGTACTCTACTAGGCTGCACATCCCATTTCAGCTTTCTGTTCCTGAACCGCATCTTTTCAGTGGGCCACCAGCTTCTCCCTTATAACGTATGTACGTGGCCTGGCACCGATGATTCGTGTCTGTAATACCCAGCTAGTGAGCAGGCTGAGATCTGAGCATCATGGTTCAAATCCAGCCAGGGAATGAAGTTCACAAGTATTTCTTCTTCAATGAAGCACCAAGTATATATATTGGCATATATATATTCTAACACTTGAGTGATACCTCCCTCCACCTTTGGCATATATATATGTATATATGTATATGTATATATACATACATATATACATATATATGCCGCCAAAGGTGGAGGGAGGTATCACTCAAGTGTTAGAATGCCAGCCTTGAGCAAAAGAGCTCAGGGACAGCATCCAGACCCTCAGTTCAAGTCCAAGTACTTAGCACATGTGCACACGTGCACATGAACTCATGAGAACATATGTGTTCATATCCAGACTTCCTGGCTGTGCTTACTCAGCTTAAAATCCTTTCTTGGCTCAGAAACCATGAACTACCTCCTGGTCTCATGATGCCTCATGTTTCTCCAGTTAAGGCTACTTGTTATGGGATTGATACATGCACGGGAGCAGTAGGCAAACACGGCATCACCATGTGGAAGAGTTTGAGAGGCCAGTGAAGAACTATCCATGGGGGTCTGTGCAGAATGAGGTGCTGAGACACACACACCCTGCCCAGAAATTAGAGATTGCCATTCCTGATTTCAGTCATTCATGGCCTCTCAGAGATGTGTCAGACTTGGCTTCATACAATCCCATTCCATCCTAACACTAAGGACTCTTAGAGAAGGAGAGAAGACCTCCAACATCTCTGGTGTGTAAACTCCTCCTTCCTTCCAAACGAGAACTGGTGCCTGGATCTCTCTATCATTTGCCTTTCCAGTTGGAGTGTTCCAATATGCTGGTCTTTCTCTTCCAGAAGGAACTAAGCCCCTATCCTAGACTGTCTGCTAAGGGGTTTCTTCCAGAAGTGATTCAGTTGGCTTGCTAGCATGGAAGGAAACAGGTCTCGTTGGCTGAAGGAAGGACTCAAGGAGCAAGACCCTTTGTGTTAGCCCTTCTCAGTCCTGTTCGGAAGCCCACAGCTGGCCACAGGGCTCAGGTCACTGGAGGGGAAAGGCACATTCCTCATAGATACCCACCCCTGACCTCCTACCACCGATGTAAAGGAATGCACCCACTTGACCTGGCCACTGAAAGGGGCCAATGTGCGGGGTGAGGGGAAGGGGGAGCTCATACAAACCAGGTCTGGGTGCCTTCTCTCCTCTGAACTGGGATTAGTGGTTAGTGCAGGTGCAGGCAACCTGCTCAAAATGCCATCTGACGCCCTAATTATGGAACCAAGAGAAGATCTAGGTCCACATTCATCTTGGAGTCTCTCCCTGTCAATATTTAGAGTCTCAAAGCTTTAGATCTCAGGAGAAACCTGAGTCCCCTACAGAGTTTCTATGGGAGAAAAGCCCTACCCAAGTCAGGTCCTAGCTTACTAATGTTGGGCAACCTCACTTTTCTATCATTCATCAGAGACAAAATGCATGAATGTGTGTGTGTATATATACTCGTGTGTATTTATAGTCTGCATGACCAAAGTCAAAAAAGTCCAGTACAGAAAAAGTGCATGTATAAATACATACACATATGGCAAATATATTGATGCGAATATACGTAGAGAGAGGAGAGAGGCGAATAGTCCCAGGACCCAGGCCCTGGTGTCATGCACATTTGGGGGGTTCCAGGAGTGGAGTGGAGTTCAAAGAAGTGGTAGTATGGACAGACATTTGAACCTGCTCAGGCCTGCTACCCAAACTGTTACTCAGGAAGCTGACATGGAGAGGATCGCGGTTTGAATCCAGTCGGGGCTTCAAAGTCCCTGTTCCATGAACCTTTCAAGTTTATCTTGTTTTCTAATTTTCTGACAGAACTGCAGGGAGGCTCCATCACTTGGTTTGCCCACCAGTCCCCAGGCCTTTGACAAGACCAACCCCCGACTCCCCGCATTAGGTCACCACCACCCCTGCTCCCTGCATTAGGTCAGGACCCTCACTGGGGCTTGACCCTTGGGCGAGACCTGCACCACCCCTCCGTTCAATGGCCAGTACCGGCTCCTTGGGTGGGACTAACACCCGAGCTCTGCCCCTCTGTTCGGCTGCAGGCAGAGGTGCTTTGGGTGACACCTTCATCAGGGCTCTGCCCCTTGGCTCAGCCCCCAGTATTGGCAACCTGGAGAGACGGCCGGTGCGCTCTGCCCCTTAATCATTTGATGGTGGTGGTGCCTTGTGCGACATCAGCACTGGGGCTCCTCCCCTCAGACTGCCAACCAGTAGCGGCCCTTTTGACAACATCCACGCTTTGGCTCTGCCCATTCATTCACACTCCTGCACTGCCCAGTAAATGAGACCTGCACAAGGGTTCCGCCCCTTAGTTCGCCTGCCAGCACCAGCACCAGCGCTTTTGAGGAGGTTCACACCTGGAATCTGCCCCTTCGGCTGCCTAGGGCGGGACCCGCATTAGGGATCTGCCCCTTATGTAGCCCGCTGGCACTGGGGCTCTGTTCCTAATATTGCCTGCCTGCACCCCCTGCCTGGGGCAGGACCTGCACCAGGGCTCTGCCCCTCAATTCACTCACAAGCAAAGGTGTCTTAGGAGGGACCGGCAACTACACCTGGGCTCCACCCCCTAGTTCAGCCTCCGGAATCCCCTGCCTTGGAGGAGACAGCATGGGGCTCCACCCCTTGGCTGGCACCTGATGGCACTTGGGCTCCACCTATCCATTCTTGCCTGCAGGCACCAGCATCATTTGACAAGACCAGCCCCAGGGCTCCACCTCCTAGCTCACCTGCCAGCAGAGGTGCTTGGGGCGGTTTCTGCCATGGGACTCTCTCGCAGGAGTGCCTTGGGCAGCACACGAACTAGGGCCCCATCCCATCGGTTTGCCCACCAGTACCTGCACCTTGGGCAGGACTCACCCTTTAGGTCTCCCGCCATCCCCTGGATTCAGGGCAGAACAGATGCAGGGGCCTGACTGGGCCCACCCACTTCCTACTGCTCCCACCTGCATCACAGGCAGGACAGACTCGTGCCAGGGCCCTGCCCTTTCAGGCTTGCTGACATCTGTTTCCTGAGCCTGGTCCCACCCCATTTTTCCTGCTGCTGTTCCGATCCCATGTAAGACCCACAAACCAGTGCTTTGTTCCCAGTAGACCTTTTGCAGCCCTGGTACCCCAGGTAAGATCTCCAGGCTGAGGACCCAGCAACACTTCCTCCTCCCCATGTCAGCCCATGAGAGTGGGACAGCTCCAGAAGGCCAGGTGGACTCTAACTCCCACACGAGTCCTGGCACAAGGAGAGAAGGAGGGATGGGTTGGTCTGGCTCTGGAGCCAGTTCTGGGCCCAGCGTGATGGCTGGGGCATGCCCCTACATGCTGGGAAGGGAGGAGGCCTCTGGGGACAGATATGAATGAACTTTCCTGTCCATACCCAGAAGCCTTCAGGAGAC
>NW_027203568.1:0-68349 GCF_024711535.1 Dipodomys merriami
CACTGTGGTCAGATAGGATACAGGGGATTATGTCAATCCCTTTGTATTTGCTTAAGTTCCTTGCATGAACTATGATATGGTCTATTTTGGAGAAAGTTCCATGAACTGCTGAGAAGAATGTGTACTGTGTTGTTTTAGGGTGAAATACTCGGTAGATGTCAGTTAATTCCGCTTGCAGTATGGCCTCTCTTAATTCGGTAGCTTCTTTGCCAATCCTCTGGTTGGTAGACCTGTCCTTTGGTGAGAGTGGTGTGTTAAAGTCTCCTAGTATTATCGTATTGGGATCTATTTTATTCTGTAAGTTTGAGAGCATTTGTTTGACATATCTGGGTGCACCAATATTTGGGGCATATAAGTTGATGATGGTTATATCCTCCTCTTGGATTGTTCCCTTTATTAATATGTAGTGTCCGTCCTTGTCTTTCTGTACTGATTTTAATGAAAAGTTTATTTTGTCAGATATCAGGATAGCTACACCTGCTTTCTTACTGGGGGCGTTTGATTGGTAGATCCTTTTCCACCCCTTCACTCTGAGTTTGTTTGTATGTTTGGCTGAGAGGTGGGTCTCCTGAAGGCAACAGATGGATGGGTCTTGTTTTCTTATCCAGTCCTCAGTTCGTTTTCTTTTAATTGGCGAATTCAGCCCATTTATATTAAGAGAAAGTATAGAGAGATGCATTGTTGTCCCTGCCATTCCGTTTTCCTAAGTTTTTCTTTTTTCCTTTCCTCCTGTGCTTGCTCAGTTAGACTTTGAGTAATGCCTGTTTGGGGCAGGCCCCAGTTCCTGGCTGCTTTCTTCAGGTTGTGTCCCCCCTCTTAGAATTCTTTGTAATGCTGGCTTAATGTTTATGAATTCATTTAGTTTTTCTTTGCTATTAAAAGTTTTCAGTTCTCCATCAAATGTGAATGCTAGCTTTGCCGGGTAGATCAGTCTGGGTTGGCAGTTATTGGCTCTCAGGGCTCGTATGGTGCTTTCCCAGGCTTTTCTTGCATTCATTGTTTGTGTGGAGAGATCTGCAGTAATTCTTATTTTTTTCCCATTGTAGTATAGCTCCTTCTTCATTTTTGCTGCATGCAGGATTGTTTCCTTATTATTCAGATCTATCATTTTTACTATAATGTGTCTAGAAGTGTTTCTCCTGGGGTCTTGCTTGTTGGGTGTTCGATAAGCTTTTGTGATGTAGTTAAGATGGTCGTTTTTGAGCTGGGGAAAATTTTCATTGATTATCTTGTTAAATAGGTGTTGCATTCCCTTGCTCTGGAATTCCTCACCTTCGTCCACTCCAATTATGCGAAGGTTAAATTTTTTAGCATTATCTGCTTGCTCTTGAATATCCCTTTGGTTTAATTTGAGTAATTTTTCCATATCTGTCACTTTTTGGTCCAGTTGGTGTATTCTGTCTTCTGTATCTGACACTCGACCTTCCATTTCATTCACTCTGTTGACAGTGGCTTCTATTGTGGTTTGCATGGAGGAAATGGATCCCTTTATGGATTCAATGTTGGTTCTCAGAGTACTGATCTCACCTCTCAATGAGGTATGCATTACCTCTAATTTGGCGTTTATCTCACTTCTTATTGAGGTTTGTGCAGCTTCTATTTTTGCATGCATCTCTTGTTTGATACCCTGTATCTGTTTGGATAGTTCATCCTTGTGCTCTTTCAATTTCTGATAAATTTCTCGCTTTATTTCTTGAGTCATTGCCTCCAGCAACCCTTGGAAGTAGCCTTTGTCTTCCATTCCTGCTTTGCTCCCACTGGGGCTCTCCCCTGTGTGGCTGCTGGCTTTTGGGGTGAGCTTGCTGTCCTGGGTGTTAGTAAACCTTGTGATTTTTCTCTGTGATTTTCGCATGGAGGTTCAGGAGACTGCTCTTCAATTTTGTTTTGGTGTGTCTGTCTTTGCTTGGTTGCTGATTCTGTATTGGTAGAGAGAGTCTGTGCCTGATCTGGGTTCTGTTGGGAGCCTATTTCCAGCTGCTATTCTGACTTACTTAGGATTCTCAGCTCTCTGCTGTAGATTGCTGACAGTTCCCACCTTTGGAAGGGTTGAGCAGCCTAGACTGCTTGTGTTTGCTCCTACGGGTGCTCTTGTGAAGAACAGATGCTCTGGATGCACTCTCCCAAATGCTGGAGTCTGCTATGGGCTCCTGATGTGTTTTTTTTTTTTTATTTGTTTTGGGCTGGTTGTGGGCTTGAACTCTAGGTTTGGGTGCTGTCCCTCAGCTTTTTCAGCTCAAGGCTGGCACCCTACCGTTTGAGCCACAGCACCACTTCAGACCCTTTTTGCTTTTGTGATGCTGAGGAATCAGATGCAGGGCCTCATACATCCAAGACTATCACTCTATTGCTGAGCCGCCTTAACAGTCTGAGCTCCTGCTTACTATCAGGTGCTGGCAGCCTGTGTTGCCCAATTCCCAGTCTAGGGTATATGGGTGGAGTTTTGGTGGGGTTTGGGCTTCTCTTGTCCTGGGCCTCCGGGTCTTTTGTTGTCACAGGCGTGCTTCCCGGGGGAGTGTTGTTTCCTGGTTTTCTCCCCTCTGTTGAGGCGTATGCTCAGCTTTTTACTTCAATTGGGAGGAGTTGGTTGTGTTGTTCAGGCGCCGGATCCCCGGGCTTGGTTCCGGCCCCAGCCTGGAGCGCGCTTGTTAGGCCTGTGCTGATGTGTATACCCCCTAGGTTATACAGCCTGGGGGACACAGTTCAAATTTCTTCTACTGTTGGTAGTCTTGACCCAGGGGCGCTGTTCCTGGCTTGGGCATTTAAGCTCCCTTCCAGGGGTGCTCTTGCTCTAGCCTGGCCAGCTGAGTGTGCTCCACGGGCTGGTGGAGCTCTCAAACAGTTCCCAGTTTTAGTGGGTCCTGTGGTCCGGGTGCTGGGGTAGGGAGTCTAGGTCAGGGTCTGGGGATTCCCTTCAGCTCTGGTCTCCCTTGAGGGATACACTTCCCCTGTGGGGTACTCACCCTGGAGCTGGTTGTTTCTGTGTGGTGTAGGTCGTCAGTTGTTGTTGCAATCCGGGCTGGGTTGGGCGGTGGTGGCTCTGTGTGATTCTTTTCTGTCTCTGCCTCTGTCGAAGCTGTTGGGTCAAGAGTGTCCACGCTCAGGCAGCTTCTTCTCGGTACCTCTGGGGCCCAAGTGACCCCGCCGGGTTGTTGCGATCGTGATCGGGCGGGCGGGTGGTCTGCAGACAGGACCCTTTGTCGCGCCGAGCCGCTTTGGCGGGATGGAACCTCTCTGCTCGGGTGGAGAGTGCTGGATCGTTGCGATCGCGATCAGGCGGGCCGGGTGGTCTGCCGCAGGTCCTTTTGTCACTCTGCTGATGCCGAGCGGCTTTGGCGGGATGGAGCCTCTCTGCTCGGGTGGAGAGTGAGGGGTGGGGGTGGGATCCTCGTGGAGACTCCCGGCTGGTAGGTTTCTCTGTTCCTGGCGATCTGCTGTTCTGCAAACCAGTACCTGATGTTCTGAAAGTGGCCCCCTGTGTCTCTGCTGTTTCTCTGGGGCTCCCACAGCCCCCGCCGGGCCGGCTGGCCCGCGGCTTGGCGCGCTGCCGCGCGGCCAGTAAAGGTTGGGGGAGGGGTCTTCGCTTTTCTCTGTTTTGAAATTCTTTTCCTCTTTCTTTTTTGTTATTCTCCGCCTCTGGTTTTTCTCTGAGTGTTCGTCTTTTTGTTGTTGTCGGTCTCTTGGGGAGATTAAGCGTTGGAACTCGAACTCTCTTTTTGGTTGGAGAGAGCTGTGGCGTTTCCCTACTGCCCCGTCGCCATCTTGGTCCCCCCTCCTCTTGCATTTCTTTTATGACCAGTGATAGTGAGCATTCCCCGTCTCTTTCCGAGAGGCCACACTATTACAGATTTCTAGTGTCCCAACAGAGACATAGAAACTTGTAATAATATGTGCTTTTTGTTGTACATTTACTTCACTTGGAGCATTCAATGACTCCTATAATTTACAGCAAAGGTTTATACTAATTACCTTACTGAAAAAAACACTGATTTTCAAAAAGCATAGAAAAAAAATCTCTTTGTCAGGGGTCCCAGTGAATACTAAGGAAGTTTCTTTAGTGGAAAATTTTATTTGGTTGCTTGTTCTTTATGTTATTTTAACACATGTTGAATTTGGGGTTTCCCCACCAGATCTTCAACAAACTAGCAACTATGTTGCCTCATTGGATTTTGCTTCAAAATTTACAAAATATTCTGTCATATTTTTGGTTTGGTATTTGGGGGGTGGCTTTTGGAGTGCTAGTGGGCTTGTACTCAGGCTTGAAATGAGGGTCTGGAACTCTAGTTTAGATTGTTTAACTCAATGCTGTCACTGTGCCACTCAAAACCACACATCCACTTCTGGCCTTTTCTGCTTAATTAAAGATAAGAATTTTGAGGATTTATTAGTTTAGGTTGGCATCAAACTGTGATCCTCAGATCCCACCCTCATGAGCAGCTAAGATTACAAGAATGAGCCAGACGCTGGATACATTGTGCTCCCTATGATACCTAAACAAGGGCACATAATACTGAAGCATGTGTGTAAGGTTATGTATTTCAAACTTATTTAGAAAAATATAGCCATTGTGTGTGTGTGTGTGTGTGTACATAATATAAATGTGCAGAGGGAAATGAGGATGTATCTGCTGATTTTGAGGAAAGATTTCACCTGGGGCTTTTCACAGACTGAACTACACTGTACAGAATGCTTGAGACTAAAGGTGAGGTAAATGATGTCATCATCTCATTCATCTACATCCCTTGCTAACATTTGCATATACTGTGGTGTTGTAATGATTATTTTGTGTATGAGAGCCAGTACTGGGGCTTGAATTCAGGACCTAGGTACTGTCACTTAGCTTTTGTATGTGATGCTAGAACTCTAACATTTGAAGCACAGATCAGCTTTCTGCATTTACTGTTTAATTGGAGGTAAAAATCATTTTTGCTCAGTTGGCTTTAACTGAGTTCCTCGTATCTCAAGGTTCTGAGTAGCTGGTTTTACAGGACTGAGCTTCCAATGCCTACATTTTCATTATTAATGTTACAAGCTACATGCTCACACGCATTCCTTGCAGTCAAAAATCTCTGTTCAGGCTGACTGACAAGAGGTGAGGAAAGATGGTTGAGTGGATAAGTTACCAAATGGGCCTCTAGCCCTATTAACAACATTCTGGCAGTAACTTACATTTCAGTGTGTGAGTACAAATTTCCACTTTCACTTGACCTTTATTAACTGCCTTTTTGAACTGTTTTTGATACATATTTTAAACATTATCTCCCAAACAGGAGATATTATGTGAATGTATTTGATAATATTTCAGATGGGGTGGTCTTGTGTGTCTGGATGTCTGTTGTCTGAGGCCATCTAGCTGGGCTTCATACATAGCTAATGCTTCCTGGCTGCTGGTTGCAGAGAGGAAGGTTTTCTTCCTGGCCAGGCTTTGATTTGAGATCCTTTCATCTTAGAATTCTAAGTAGCTAGGATAACAAGCATGAACCACCACCAACTGGCTTGTTTTAGAAGCATTAATTCCTTTTCATTCATTGTTTTTTTCCTGGAAGGTTGATCTAGACAGGCTGCTTGTACCTCATAATAAGGTGATTTGAATAATACCTTTGCCTCTGGCATTTCTGAAACTCATTTCTTCAGTTCTAGGCAAATGAATTTGTTCTAAAGCCAATAGCATTTTTCTTCTGCGGTACCTTAATTAATCTCTTATCCTTTGCTTTGGCAAAGCAATCTGGATGTTTCTGTAAAACCCTACTTCTTGAGAGTATTACACTTAGAAGTTATCATGTACACACTTTCATATAGTCTCTCCTTTTATAAAAATATGTTACAAGATTGGGTGGAAGAATGGTGACTATTGAATTAATTTGATAACCACTCTAGAAATTTTTAAGCCTTAATGCTTAAGTCAAAGGAGTATTAAAGACAATCAGAATAGTGGAATGTGGCTACTACTCACTTGATGTATGTGGAAAGATGATCAGAATTCTTATGATTAATAAAATATATCTTCAAATTTCCAGTGGTAGACTGCTATGCTAACTAGGAGGAGACACTGGTGATGCCAGGGCTTTGAAAGCTGCTAATGAAGCAAAATGTCGGGGAGATCATTTAGTAAGGATATAATTCCAATGCTCATACCAAATATATTGAACTAAAATACTAAGTGATGAATGACTGAGCGCCAAATTTTATTTGTTGGCTTCTTTGTGATGTCCTGGGATTTGGACCTAAGGCCTAGGTGCTGTCCCTTTGTTTTTTCCTCAAGGCTAGTGCTCTACCAGTTGAACCACAGCTTCATATCCATATTTTTGGTGATTAATTGGAGATCAGCCTTACCCAATTTCCTCTTTTGGCTTCCTTAAAACTGATCCTCAGATATCAGCCTCCTGAGTAAGTAGGTTTCAGGTTGTGAGCCACTGGAGCCCAGCTGGAATCACATTTTAGAAGTATTCTTTTGGTGAATCAGATGTGTCTGACTACTATTTTAGCACTTTGGTTCCAGGGGATCATGTCAGATTTATACTAAAATCAGACATTTTCATCTTGTAATCTGCAGCATCCAATATCTATCTAATTTTTTCCTATTTTCATTTCTGACCTCTTTTTCTTCATTGTACCTTTCCATTCTTACTTCAGTGCTGTTTTCCTTTTCTGAAGCAAGTCAGGTTCATTCCCATCAATGGGGGATGTACTTGCTGTTCTTACTGCCTGGAGTACCTGCTCCTAAATAATTGCCTAGATGATGGCTCTCATATCAACTATCTCTTGTTCAGGAATGTCTCCTCCCATCCCCACTGTGAAGTTGTTGCTACAAAATCACCAATGTCATGTCTCTGATTTATAGAAATTATCATTATGATTTCTGGTTTTCTTTTCAGCATGAAATTAGTGAGGAAAGAGCCACATTCACTTCTGTTTCTCCAACACCTGTAATAGTGCCCAGTCTGTAGTGCTCAGGAGCCTTACATGGAGATCAACCTTCTCCAGCTCAATTTATCCTAGATTCTCTTTAGGACAGCTCTTCAAGCTGAAGTGTGGTGGCTAGTAGTCATTCCCTCTCATTCTTTGTGCTTTTTGGTGGTGTTGAATCCACTTCAGGGCAAAACCAGTGCCTGACACCTATTTGTTGCTGTGGCAAAGGTGGTTGTGACATCATAGAAGTAATGGCCATTGTTTTGGGTATATGTGTGAGGACACCCACCCCCACACAATTTCCCCAATATGTTTCTCCTTTGCCCAGAAGTGCATTCACCAATTCAGCAACCAAATCGTCACCCAGTTCCTGATACATTCAGAGTATGTTTCCATTTCCTTTAAAAAAAGAAAATTTCAAGACATGCTTTGATGATTTGTCACTGAATTACTGAAACAGAGTATATAATTTTATGTATTTGTATGCCTTTGTCCATCTCTCTTGAGCCCTTGCTATATTTCCATGTGTTTGCAGCTTGGGAAGGGAAATAAGGTTTAATTCAGTATTGTCAGAGACTATAGTTCAGAAGGCTCTTTTTAGACCCTTTTGGAGGGAATGCCAACTTTCCATCTGATGTTTTACAGATGGCCATCTTGGTACAGGACCTGAGTAGACTGTCATAAGATAAGAGGCTTGTCCTGATTTCTACTGACTTTCCTCTGGGGTCGAAGAGTGTGATCCACTGTGATCTCCTCTGAAAATCTAAGGCAATGGGGGTAAGAGAGACTAAAACTCAGAACCCAGCTTCCCACATCACTAGGATTACAGGATTGAGTCTCATGGACTCAACTTATAGCTGCTTTTTTATACATGTTGTAGTCAGTTTCATTATATTCACTTCCTAGACAGATATATACAAATATATGTATGTTTGTTCATCTATTTATAATGTGTTAGATCTAGAAACACACAAATATATATTCATATAATTATAATCAAATTATATCACTACTTTCCCCAATAATATTTTACACTAATGTTTTGTGAAATAAATACTCAAGACTAAAAATTTAAATGCCTTTGTAGTTTGAAAAATCATATTCAATCTTATATATTATACAATATACTATATATAACATAAAGAATATAACATATGTTTACATATAACTGATTTGTGTTATTTTTATTCCTGATTTTGTGTTGGTTCATCTATGTAAGCTTTCTTTCTTTTATTGATGATGGCTTTTATTTGCTAGTATATATATTTTTTCTATATATTATGTCAAATATTTTCAGCTCTAAGTAGATTTTTTTATATTACTGGAGTCAAATTTTTCTTCCATGTTTACCCAAAGCACAATGAAGATGTATACAGATTTGAACTCACTGTTGGAAGAGGGTCCCACATACCAGTATATGTATTGTGGCATTTGTCCCACTTGACAGAATAGATTTTTAGGACATCTGATCTGCTGTCCTAGACCTTTTGTAGCCACCTTATCACCCCATGCAGGCATGGCCTGGCTTCTTTGCTGCTCCCTGTGCATTTAACAGTTCCCTTTATATGCAGTAAAGCCCCCTGTCACTCTGTGTTTTCCACCCAACAGAACACATATGCACAATGCTTCAGATTGTAGGCTTAAAAAGAAACATATTTAAGATTCATGAATCTAGGATATATCAAAAGCATTGACATTTTAAGAAAGTTAGAAAAATAAATAGAATGAACATTTTACAACAATCAAAACAAAAAGAAAAATATTTTCCCAGGAAGGGGGAAGGGAATTTCTAAATCCAGATTGGCCTCTAAGTTGCCTTCAGGCAAAAATTCTGCCCCAGGGTCCTCAAAGTGGTTTACTTCCTCATTAAAGACAGGATTTTCTTCCTGAGTCCAGGGAGGGACAGATTCTAATTTCTCAATTGAAAATTGGATCCCCTGCAGGAGGACAGATTGGTCTGGGTATTCTGTGAGGAAAGATTCCCTTTCCTCAACTGAATCTAGATTTTGGACCTCACTTAATGGTTTTCCTGAACATAGCCTGGGGTCATTTTCCATTAGCACACATCTTATCCTGCACACCAAGATGTGTCTTTTTGACTGGTTTGGAGCCCATCTAGATGGACTGTGAATATCAATGGAAGTCATTCTGGATCATGTTCTTCCTTGGTAATATATGCAGGTGCACCTGCATCACATGTGGGGTTCAGAACCAGTAGGGCGTCCAGAGGACTCAAAACCTGCTTGAGCCTTCCTACAAATTAAAAAAAAAACCCTCTATGTTCACATGATTTCTGGAGATCAGTGATGGCTTCCGATCTCTATCAGTCAACATAGATGACATCATTGATGGGTTCTTTATCTGGAGTTCTGCAGGAGCTGCTCTACGGTGATGTAAACCTGAGCATGGAAATAGGTATGGGAGTCTTAGAACTATAGAAGTTAAGGTGTGAATAATCTTTCATGAGGATCTAATGGGGGAAGCTGTAGAACTTGAGTATGGACTGAACACTGATGAGAAGTTAGTGAGTTTCTAATGAGTGGGTGCTTCTAAGTTCTTTCAAAAGGAGAACAGATATTACCTGGCAAAGAATATCCATAAAAGGATATTTTGCCAAGCTGGGGTGTACTAAGGGCTATTGGCCAATCACTCACATCCTTAGAGACTCAGGTTCCATCCCTACTCACTAGCTCTAAGGCATCTAAACAAGGACTTCTTCCTCTTTTTCTTGGTCTCATGGGTCATGCGTTCCTCCATCTGAATTTGTAAGCTCCAGAAGAATATATACGCAGAAGAGCAAGTGTGAAGAGGGCATGCTGAGCTTAACATACTGTGTAAATTCTTTCAGGGTGTCATGGTTCTTTTGGTCATAGAAATCATCAGGGTAGAGGACCATCCTCATAGGGAAGATGGAATATGCTGTGGGCATATTGGTGACAAGGAAAATGAGAGCTGCCCTCCCCATCCTGAGCCTTGTACTAAAGCATTTTTCTGGAAGGATGTGCATGTTGGGAAGTGGGAAGAGACTCCTGCAAGCAGATGTTCCTCACAACCCACTTCTAGGAATTTCTCAAATACAATCCTCTAAAATTCCCCATGTGATAGGAGGAGAAAGTTGTTTCCCCACTGAATCTGACATGTTATACACAGTCCTTCTTGTCATTCATGAGAGTCCAAAACCACAACCACATCCACAACTGTGTAATCTGCTATCTACTGAAGTGCCAAGCCTCAACCCCTTAGTGAAAATCACAACTTGTGTGCAAAGAAGAAAGTTGACTTTGATTCAGAAACCTCAAAGATACCCAGTTTTCAAGGACAGAACTTACCTTTGTGCCAACATCCACTTACTTCTTCATCTTGTTCATCTTCCTCCCAGCTACGGTAGAAGGATCTATACTAATGGGAGGAGAGGAGGAGGCTAACTCTATGCTTCTCCTTTTCTGAACTAACAGAACACACATGCGACTGGTTAAGTCCCAAATGGCAATGTAAACATGATAGACAAAAAGTCGAGCTGTGTCTATACAATTTCAAGGAAATTCTGTGAGGATGTTTATATGCATCTGTCCAAATAAGTGCACAATGGCTCATGCCTGTAATCCTACTAATCAGGAGGGTGAGATCTGAGGATCACAGTTTGAATCCAGTGTAGTTTGTAAAATTCTAAAGACACCTATCTTCAATTAACCAGCTTAAGGCCAGACCTGGACCTGGGGCTCAAATGGTAGAGTGCAATGAATGGGAAAGAACTCAGGCCCCAAATTCCAGTTCAAGTTGAATCCTTGCTTCTGTCTATATTCCCTCAAAGGTGTCCAAGATAGTGATTTCCTAGGTGAGGATGGACGTTGGGTGGCACTGACTCATTCCTTTAATCCTAGTCTCTCGGCAAGTAAACTGCTAAGGCTCCACTAGCTTCTGAGGCAAATGAATGTTCTGGCAGCCCAGTCCTAAGGAATTAGCTGGGAGTGCACTTCTTTGTCTCAAGCCAAGTTCCTGTGATAAGACCTCAGTGAAACAGTCTCAGAGAAGTATCAAGTATTCCAATAATCTGCTGGGGCTGGGGGAGGTAATCATCAGCCCTGGGTTTGAAAGAGGAACACTCATTTTTTAAACAGAATATCCAGCAACTGCTCCACTGTCCCCGACTCTCTATAGTGGTGGAGGAAATTTCCAACATAGAAGAGATCACCTTTCTGATAGGCAGGGAACAGGTCCATTGCCAGCATTTCCAACAAGCCTGAGTCCAGGATCCATATGTTATAAGGCACATTCAGAGTTTGGGCTGACTCATTGTCACACTGAGGTGGTAAAAAGAATGGATCTTTGAAACATAGAAACTGGAGTACACTTCAAAACGAGTAACAGAATGGATTGAAAAGTACACAGTAAATATTTTCTCAGTATACACGTATAAAAGCACACAAGAAGAAAGGTGTACTATGGGCTAGGATGAGATTAAATAGATTTCCTGTCATAGTTATACCTGGACTGATTTGCCTTGTGATTCCATTGGTTTCTTCTTATAAAAAGGCCTGAGACATTGGATTCATGGTTTGGCACTGATCCAATGTCTGCAGCATGGAGTAAGGCACTCACACCACTCATGCCTGAGACCTGAGCCTCTTGAACTTTGAAAACAACACAGGAACATCTTTCTTGTTCCTGAGCTACAGGACACCTGAGCTGGTCTGAGCTGACTGTAGTTAATAGTTACGTGGTGCTCAGAGTGTTCCATATTCTATTCTATTGTGAGGGAGGTAGTATCATCTCTCAGAGCCCAATGATCTAAGCTGCTTGCTCACATAAGACCATGCCAAAGACAAACTGGAGGCTAAAATCTCCCCTCCCACATCATTCTATACACATGTGGACATTATCAAATCCCAACATCCTCAGCTAGGCCTACAAACCAGCATGATGTCAGCCTCAAGGAACCCTTTCTAGGTCAGATCCAGGCCTTATTTGTCACTATTTTTCTCATCCTGCACAAATCATTTTGCTCCTCAGGCCCTCTCAGCCTGCCATATGTTTCTTGCATGTATTTTTGACATCTACTTCCTAGGACATTGTTAGGTTTTTGTTTCCTAATTTTCTGTTTGCTCTTGAAGCCCCTCTGTGCTGTCATGTGGAAAAAAGGCAAGTACTTAGAGGTGGGAAAATCAAACAAGTATTGAAAAACAAACCTTACACATATAGTCAGACATTTTTATGGGTGTTCATTCTTGTAAGATAAAAGACTATTCTTGATACTTTGCTCATATTTTATGATAGAGGGGAGGAGAAGAAGGGAAGAGGTGCTGAATTTTCTTTTCATAATTCAATGATTATTATTTTAAAATACTGTAGTTGAAGGAATGTAATATTTAAAGATTAAAGCTGTGCTCCTGTTCTTTTTATAAGCTAGTCATTTATAAAGTATTCCTCACTAAAGTCTTGTCATTTGTGTCCCATGAACTATCCTCCTCATTCAAAATAATCAGAAAAAACCTTCACAAATAAGTGGGCTGTTGTCTAATCTCCAGATACGAATTTAAGATTCAACATTGCCTGTGAATCTGTGTGTGTAGATGTGTGTGGGAGTGTGTGTGTGAATGTGTGTCTGTGCATATGTGTGTTTTAGGACTTGAACTCAGGGGCTATATGATATTCGCTTTGAGTGTAGTGCTCTACCAATTGTGCCACAATTCCACTGCAAGTTTTCTGTAGTGAACTGGAGAGGAGAGACTCATAAAATTTCCTGCTCAGGCTGTCTGAACTAAATCTCAGGTCTCAACCTCCTGATTAGCTAGAGTTCTAACTATGAGCCTCCAGAACCTGGTGATAAAACTGGAGGCAGTGGGGTTGCAAGTTTTAGTCCAGCTTCACAACATTCTATATCATAAAACAGCAATAGTAAAACCCTATATCCAAATACAATAATAAGATATAATTAGAATACAATTTAGTGATATAGTCTGCTAGCATAACTTTCAGGAAGCCTTGTTCTTAATGATTTAGCATTAGAAAACCAAACAAAATGAGATAATTTCAGTAGACTCTACAAATTTTTTAATCCATCATATAATAATTTCAAAACATTATAATAAACTGGAAAACATTCATACTTATAAGGAGAATGCAAAAAAGATAAATGATGGCAGATTATGAAATGGAAAATTCTACACTGCAGGAAAATTATTGTCATGGTGAATATATGGTGGTATTGTCACAGTGAATATATGATAATGTTCTTCAGAACAGCAATAGGTAAATATATATTTACTACATATAGTCTAACTTTTCTCTGTCTCTCTCAACTTCCAATCTTCTACTGCACATTATCAGTGTATTCATGTTTATGGTATATTCCAAAATAACTAGTAGAGTCAGGTTGCCAAAATACATTAGCTTCAATGTTTTAGGAGATAAACATGCTAATTATATTGACTATTTTATATATTAAACATGTAGTGTGTTATCATTGTACTCTCTAAGTATGTACCTACACTTCTTCAAAATGAAACAGAATACAACAAGGTTTTGCCTGTAAAGCTAGCTATTAGGGACATCAGTTCCAGACCAGTGTAGTTTTACCTGCAATGCTCCCCAACTCCTAGCTATGCGTGATGGAATACATCTATCATCCCTGGTCCATGGGGAGCTGAGAGCAGGAGGACTTCAATTTCATGCCATACTAGGCAAGAACTTCCACATGGCTCCATCTCAACCAAAGAAGGTTCAACACTGGTAGCACCTATCACCCCCACGTAGGTGAAAATAAAAATAAGAGCATTGTAGTATAAGAAACAAACAATATTAGAACATGCTAATACAAACCATCATGAACAACACTCACCTAGTGTTTGCTTCTCATACCTGTAATCCTACCGATAGCTAGGATTATATATGTGAGCCAGAGGCAACAAGCAGTTCATCATTTTAAAAATGACTATTTGAAGTCAGGTGCCAGTGTCTCATGCCTGTAACCCCAGCTACTCACAATGCTGAGATGTGAGGATTGCAGTTCAAAGCCAGACCAGGAAGAAAAGTCCCCATAAGACTCTAGTCTCCATTTAATTACTCAAAAAGAAGAAGTGGCTTTGTGGCTCTATTGGTAGAGTGCTAACTAACTTGAGCTCAGAATCTCAGAGACATTGTCTAGGCCCTGAGTTGAAGCCCCACAACTGACAAAAAAAAACAATAAGCATTGTAATGTCTGAATTTCTTTTTTTATTGTGAAAATACTGTATAAAGGGGTTACAATTACATGGGCAAGATAATGAGTACATTTGTTATCAAGCATTGTAGCCTCCTCCTTTGTTTCCCCTTCCATCCCTTCCCATCCTCCCTCTGCTCCCTCACCCAATCCTTCCCTCCCACCAAATTTGTATAGTTCATTTTTTGACATAACGACTTGTACATCTCATTGTTGCAATGGGTCCACCTGTATCCCTATTTGAACGATTTGTTTTTTTCCCTCCCCCTCCACAAATTATACCGACATCAAATACAATGAAAGCAGGGGTTATGCCATGGGGGAAGGACATATAAAGTAACAAAGAAATAATCTTGTAAATGTGTTAGAAACAATCGCATGAAAGAAAAAAAAAACATTTTAATACATATCTTAGGGTTCATTTCCCTAACATCAAATTATCTGACCTTTTCTGCTTGACTCAGACATATACTAGTTATTGCAAATAAGGGAAACCATGGGACCTATATTTCTTTGTGCCTGGCTTACATTACTTAATATAATTTTTTCCAAGTCTTTCCATTTCCTAACAAATGGGGCAATGTCATTCTTTCTGATGAAGGAACAGAATTATATTGTGTATACAAACCACATTTTCTTGATCCATTCATCTACTGAGGGGCATCTGGGTTGGCTCCATATCTTAGCTATGGTAAATAATGCTGCTATAAATATAGTCGTGCTGGTAGCTTTAGTGTGGTCTTGTTTGTGAACATTTGTGTGAATGCCCAAAAGTGGGATTGCTGGGTCATAGGGGAGCTCTATGTGGAGTCTTTTAAGGAACCTCCATGCCACTTCACAAAGTGGTTGAAAAAGTTTACACTCCCCAACAATGGAGTAAGGTTCCCTTCTGTCCACATCCCCTCCAGCATCTGTTGTTATTAGAGTTCTTGATCATAGCCATTCTAACTGAGGTGAGGTGGTATCTCAATGTTGTTTTGATTTTCATTTCTTTTATGGCTAGGGAGGTTGAGCATTTCTTCATGTGTCTATTGGCCACGCTTGTTCCTCTTCAGAGAAGTTTCTCTTTAAGTCTTTAGCCCACTTATTTATTGGGCAGTTGTTTCTTTCAATATTTGTTTTTGGGGATTTAATTTTTTGGGTTCCAGGTATATTTGATATATGAGACCCTTGTTTGTTGTATGGCTAGTGAAGATATTCTCCCAAATCATGGGTTTTCTATTGATCTTACTAGCTATATCCTTTGCCATGCAGAAGCTCTGCAATTTCACACAATCCCTTTTGTCCAACCTTTCTTTGATTTGTTGTGCTTCTGGGGCTCTATTAAGAAAATTTCAGCCTGTGCCAAGGAGACCTAGAGTTTCTCCTATTCCATCCTGTAATGTTTCAGAGTGTCTGCTTTGACTCCAAGGTCTTTGATCTATTTGGACTTGATTCTGGTGCAGGGTGATATATAAGGATCTAGCTTTAGTTTTCTACAAGTAGTTAACCAATTTTGCCAGCACCTAATGTATGAATTTCTTGTGAACTAAAATGAAAGCTGTGGTATACAATTCTACAGACTACTACAGATTTCATTATATTTGTTGTTAGAATTAGTAGCAGCACTTGAACAAAGGACATTTTTTTTCATAAACTAGGCCATACTGGTCTCTAATTAGAGGAAACTGCTGCGCTCATATGTAGTATTTTTTGGTTGTTTTTTGTTTTGTTTTTAGAACAGGATGAGAAACCTTCTTTCTGCCTGGGGCCATTTGGATATGTATAACATCATCCACAGGCTAAGCAAAATTAATAGTAAAGACATGACACAGTCAACTGGCAATAAACTTACTTGTCTTTATGCCATGTTCCAAATGATTTGATTAGCTAATATGTCCCTATGGCATATAGTTTCCTATTCCTGCATTCCTCAGAATACAAGCATGTTCTACCAATTCAGATTTGAGCCAGGAAATATGTAGTATCAGTGCCAAGAGTGAAGGAAAACTGTAACACAACCAGGGAAGCATGCAACCAACACTTCAGTAGCTGGACACTGGGGACTCAGGCCTATAATCTGAGCTACTCAGGAGGCTGATGATCACAGTGAGAAAATCTGTAAGACCCTTCTCTCCAGTTAACAACCAAAAATCCATAAAGGGAGCTGGGGCTCCAGAGGTAGATTGCCTTATTACAAAACTCAAGGGCAGCACCCAATCTTGAGTTCAAGCTGAAAGTCAGGCACAAAAACAAAAAAAATCAAAAACAACAACAAAAAAAACAGAAACTGGGAGAAAGCTCAGAAAAGGATGGGATTGTCTACAAGACAAATGTACACATTACATTATTGTGAAATGGTAAAATCACTGTACACACCTGAGTAACAATTACATTTAAAAAAAGAATGAGAAATCCCAAAGCCATAGGGCCTTATGATGTGCATCTGCTTTCCAGAATTTTAAAGTCCCATCATCTGAGCTGGTAGCACATAGGTTGTAGCCCAGGGTGACTAAAAAATATGAAGGCAGAGATCTTTTCAGATTGTCCAGCAAATCTTTGATTACTTTAAGCAAAAAAGCAAACAAAGAAAAGCAAACAAAGTGAACTTTAAGGTTAATTAGGCTGCTATTAAAGATTCAGATGTTGGTACACTTTGTGGAGAGAAAGGGAAAAAACGAATTCTTTTTTTTTTTTTAATTGTATTTTATTTTATTTGAGAACATACTGTACAGGGGGGCTACAATTACATGGGCAGGATAATGCATACATTTCTTACCAAGCATTGCAGCCTCCTCCTTTGTTTACCCTTCACTTCTCTTCCCCGCCTCCCCCCTCCCCCCACCCAATTTTACCCCCCTCCCCCCACCCAATTATACCCCCCTCCCCCCCCCACACCGACATTGTAAAGCTGGTTTTGACATGACATTTTGTACTTCTCATTGTTGCAACAGGTCCACCTGAATCCTTAAACGACTTGTTTGTCCCCATCTCCTCCACATGTTATACTGACATCAAATATAGTGAAAGCGGGGTTTACACTGTGGGGGAGGGACATACAAAGCAACAAAGAAATAATCTTATAAATGCATTAGAAACACATGCATGAAAGAAACGAAAACATTAAAATACATATTTAAGGGTTCATTTTCCTAACATCACATTATCTGACCTTTTCCGCTTGACTCATACCTATACTAGATATTGCAAATAAGGGAAACCATGGGACCTATGCTTCTTTGGGCCTGGCTTACTTCACTTAATATAATTTTTTCCAAACCTTTCCATTTCCTAACAAATGGGGAAATGTCATTCTTTCTGATGGAGGCATAGAATTCCATTTTGTATATATACCACATTTTCTTGATCCATTCATCTACTGAGGGGCATCTGGGTTGGTTCCATATCTTAGCTATGGTAAATAATGCTGCAATAAACATAGTTGTGCTGGTAGCTTTAGTGTGGTCTTGTTTGTAAACATTTGGGTAAATGCCCAAAAGTGGGATTGCTGGATCATAGGGGAGATCTATGTGAAGTCTTCTGAGGAACCTCCATACTGCTTTCCAAAGTGGTTGAACAAGTTTACATTCCCACCAACAATGAAGTAAGGTTCCTTTCTGTCCACATCCCCTCCAGCATCTGTTGTTGTTAGAGTTCTTGATTTTTGCTGTTCTAACTGGAGTGAGGTGATATCTCAATGTTGTTTTGATTTGCATTTCTTTTATGGCTAGGGATGTTGAACATTTCTTCATGTGTCTATTGGCCATCCTTGTTTCTTCTTCAGAGAAGCTTCTCTTTAAGTCTTTTGCCCACTTATTTATTGGGCAGTTGTTTCTTTGAGGATTTGTTGTTGGGTGGTTTAATTTTTTGAGTTCCAAGTATATTTTAGATATGAGACCCTTGTTTGTTGTATGGCTAGTAAAGATCTTCTCCCAATCGGTGGGCTTTCTATTGATCTTGCCAGCTATGTCATTTGCCCTGCAGAAGCTCTGCAATCTTATGCAATCCCATTTGTCCAACCTTTCTTTGATTTGTTGTGCTTCCGGGTCTCTATTCAGAAAATTTCGACCTGAGCCAAGGAGACCTAGGGTTTCTCCTATTCCATCCTGTAATGTTTTCAGAGTGTCTGCTTTGAGTTCAAGGTCTTTGATCCATTTGGAGTTGATTCTGGTGCAGGGTGATATATAAGGATCTAGCTTTAGTTTTCTACATGTAGTTAACCAATTTTGCCAGCACCATTTACTGAAGAGGCTGTCTTTCTTCCATTCTATTGTTTTAGCTTCCTTATCGAAGATTAGATGGCTATGGGTCTGTAGGTTCATTTCTGGGTTTTCAATTCTATTCCATTGGTCCTGAGGTCTAAAAACGAATTCTTTAAACAAGGATACAGGTGGACTCATTGCAACACGTCAAAAAACAAACTTTAAAACTTTGGCGTGGGAGGTGGGAGATGGGAAGAGATGGGAAGAGATGGGAAGATTAAACAAAGGAGGAGGCAACAATGCTTCATAAGAAATGTACTCATTATTTTGTTCATGTAATGGCAACTTTTCTGTACATTAGTTTCACAATTAAAAAAATTGAAAAAAAAGATTCCAGGCAGATTTATACTGTTAAATGATGAGTTAGTACATATGTTTTGTAGATACTGAACTCACATGTGTCAGAAAAATATTCTTGAGTTCATAACTAGAAACTCTGAAGTGTAAGGTATATTAATTAGGTAAGTTTCATTAGGTAGCCAATGAAGAGAACAGCACATGGTATTCAGTCAGGTAAATTAGTTTATTTTTATTTATTTATTTTTGAGTCCAGTTGTGGGGCCTGAACTCTGGGCCTAGGCACTGTCCCTCAGCTCTTCAGCCCAAGGCTAGCTCTACCACTTGAGCCACAGTGCCACTTCCGGCTTTTTTCTTTTTGCTTATGTGGTGCTGAGGAATCGAACCCAGGGCCTCATGCATGCAAGGCAAGTGCTCTACCTCTGAGCCACTTTTCCAGCCCATGCCATACATGGTGGAGAGGCATGTAATAAAAAGGGGGGGGGTTGTCAACCCAACCTAGGGCCAAGTCTTATCTAGGCCAAGGATGAGATGAGGTATGCCCAGGTTGACGAAAAGTCTGGCCAAACTGGATCTGGATGTGACCTCAGGGCCTGGGACTCTCTTCTGGTCAGATGGAAAGTGTGACCAGAGGCTGATCAGGTTGTGACTCTGCATGGGGGGAGGTGGCTGCTTCCAAGAGTCCCAGATAACTATGTAACACATAAAGGGTGGAAACTTAGCCAAGAAGTGGGGAGGTGTCTGCATAGGGTCTGCATTGCCTGGGGCAGACCTAATACCAAATACAGGTAGTACCTCTGTCATGTGATTCCTGACTCCAAACCACTCATTCTTAATCATTTCTTCCTTCCTTCCTTCCTTCCTTCCTTCTTTGCTCCTTCCTTCGTTCCTTCGTTCCTTCCTTCCTTTCTTTTCTCTCCCCATCTCTCCCTCTCTCTACCAATCTCTCCTTTCTTTCACTAAACCTCTCTCTGTCCCCTACCTCAGTATTCTCAACTCTCAAATAATGAACACTTGCTGAGTTGAACTCACAAGCTGGGAAGAGTAGCTCAATGGGCGAATATGAAATTTAATTTAATGTTTCCTTACACCTCTACCACAGATCATTGGAATCAAATAATGAACACTCAGCAGCATGGCATCTCAAGTTATTTGGAGGAGGAAAGCAAGCACGTTTTCACTGCATTCTGTGAGCTCCACCCTGGGAAGATGGGGCAGTCTCCTCCCTCCTCTTGGCTGAATCTCAGCCCAGTTTCTGCATCAGAAGAGGTGACTGCCTCCAAGTGAGCCAGTTACCTAAGTGACACAGGTACTGGGCAGAAATTAGCCTCTTTTGTGATGCTGAGATTAATTGCATGATTCAACATGATCCACTAGTTTGTTGAGATTGGGACTTCCTAAATTTTTGGTTACGCTATGTTCAAATTGTGATCTATTTATTTCTGATTGCTAACCATGATTATAGTTGTGAGCTAGCACATCAAATCATTCAAAGTCCTTTATCACACATGGAAGACATGAGGTTTTCCAAATGACATACAAGTTGACAGACAACAAAATAAGTCCTTAATTCTGGTTAAGATGTGTTCTTAATGTGAAACAAAATTTACTTAGCAAAGTATGACTACTGTGATTATACTTTTAAACTTACCCTACATTTTAATATCAAATCATTTATATTAGCCAATGATTAACTCAAATTTCCTGTAATCATTTATTTCTGTCATATCTTCTAGAGGTAGGCAGAACTGGATCACACATTATTAACTAAAGTGGTAGAATTTGAGAGGATCACAGTTCTGAATCAATCTAGGAAGGAAAGTATCACCCATATCAACCTACTAGGTAGGGATATTGGAATGCAATCATGATCCCTGCTTTTTAGGCTGGGTGCAAAAATTGCTACTCTATGAGTAAAGTAACTTAAACAAGAAAGGATTGGTGGAGTGACTCCAGTGGTTGAGTACTTGTCTGGCAAACACAACATCAAAAGACAAATCAACTTCCTAAAATTAAAATAAGAAAAAGAAAGAAAGAACAACTCATGTTGAACATGTGTTCAATGTAAAGATTTACACTAAATTATTGTAGTTATAATGCCATCATTTATTTCTAGGGGCAAACACATTTTGTGTCAAGCCTACATGAAAAAATAAGACACTATATACAAAGCTTTGGTAGAACACAGGTATGGCTTACAATGGTGAACCCTTAAGTTTGCATGTGCAGTGGTGTTGAAGGGTTGTTAAGGTTTATGGAAGTCCATCCTTTTGATGAACTTGACATGAAATTACCTAAACATACAGTTCACTGGACAGATACTGCTGATATATATATATATATATATATATATATATATATATATATATATATATACATACATATATATATACACACACAGAGAGACATTTATACACACATATATGTGTTTATATATTAAGTGATACATAAATAAAATAAAATTAATGATGAATAAATTCAGTGAACAGATACCTTTCCCAAATAATTATTTTACCTGAATAAATTCATGTCTTAAACTCTCCAATCACACTTATGTGGCTGCTGATTCCCTTGAGCTTTTTTATGATTTTTTTCTTTGTTTTTCAGATGAAAAAACCTGCCAATAAATATACCTGTATGACATTCCTTTCTTTAAAAAATGAAAAGCAGGTTGTGTAATCTGCCTCTTTATGTGTCATCAAAATAATTTTTTTATAATTTCAAGTACATATTGTCTTAGACATAGATCTCACTCATTTTCTTCCAATAATGCCTATGGGAAGGGGGAAATGAAGGATCATTCTGTTACTTTGGGAGCTTCTATTATTAATCACTACAATAAATATTATGAAAATGAAACTCTGAAATTATTTAGAGATTATTTGAAAGTTACCTTTCTACAGACTCATGCTACTCCCTCAACTAAATCACAGAACTTAAAATAAGTAACATTTTAGCTGGGAGCCAGTGGCTGATGCCTGTAATCCTAGCTACTCAGGAGCTGAGATCTGAGGATGGTAGTACAAAGCTAGCCCTGGCAGGAAATCCATGACACTGTTACCTCCAATTAACCACCAGAAAGCCAGAAGTGGCACTGTGGCTCAAGTGGTAAAGTGCTAGCCTTGATCTAAAGGATTAGGGACAGTGCCCAGGCCCAAGGTGCAAGCCCCATGACCAAGAAAAATAAAAAAGGATAAACGGGGGGGGGGGGGGGGAAGCAACATTTTAAAGCTTATGTATACATATACACAAAAATTGTCTAGAAATAAAATTATAATAGGCCCTGGACTGGCAAAATTCATTCATTTAGACAATCTATACTGGGGACAAGCTATTGGAGCTCACATCACTAACTAAAAGGGTAGAATTTGAGAGGATCACAGTTTAGAAAAAGTGCGCAAGGAAAGTAATAATATTCTTATATCATCTTAAAGCCTGGCATGTTGGAATGCATTTGTGATCCCAGTACTTGGCAGACAGAGGTGAAGAACTTAGCCTCTGTTAAGCCCTCAGAAAAATTGATAACCTATGAGCAAAGTAACTAAATTGAAAAAGGATTGTTCTAATGGTAGAATACTTCTTCAGCAAAAAAAAAAATCTAAATTCATACTCATTTCCTAAAAGAAGAAAGAAAAGGGAAGAAAGAAAAGAAAGTAGAGAAGGAGGAGGACAGAAGGGAAGGAAGGAAGGAAGGCAGAAAGGAAGGAAGGAAGGAAGGAAGAAAGGAAGAAAAGAAGGAAGGAAGGAAGGAAGAAAGGAAGGAAGACAGGCAGGGTGGAAGGAAGGAGGGAAGGAAGGATTGGAAAGAAAGAAAGAAGGAAGGAAAGAAAGAAAGAAAGAAAGAAAGAATGAATGAATGAAAGAAAAAAAAGAAAGAAAGAAAAGAAAGAAAAAGACAAGGAGAAAGAGAGGTTTAAATAAAAACCTCAGTATGTGTTAGATGTTAATAATGACACTAAATATTTTTAGCTATAAATGCAATCATTTAATTCTCTGGGCAGAGACATTTTGTATCAAGCCGTGTTGTACGGACGTGGGACCCCTGAAAAACCACCAGAGAACATGACCAATACGAACAGCAAAAGAGTTGTTTATTTGCAAGCTCAAGCTTAGTCCTCCGTGCACTCGGTAACTCAGTGATGGTAAGAGTCCCCAAGCACAAAATCAGCATAGCTTTTATAGGATTGAACGAATAAGTTTAGGGAATTTCCACACAAGCAGTAATAAAATTGGTTTGGGTCCACCCTAACCGCACTGCCCTTTTTCTCAACTATTGGTATATTCTGTTCCTGGAACACTTGGGCAACTGTTCTGCTTTCTTAAGGGTGGGAAGGCTTGATGGCAACCTGTGTTCTCTCTCTCTCTCTGTCTCTCTCTCTCTCTGTCTCTCTCTCTCTGTCTCTCTCTCTCTGTCTCTCTCTCTCTGTCTCTCTCTGTCTCTCTGTCTCTCTGTCTCTCTGTCTCTCTGTCTCTGTCTCTGTCTCTGTTTCTGTCTCTCTCTCTCTCTCTCAGGGTTACTCTGAGGGCAGCCTAGTACAAGATGGTGGGGTTAATCTCAAATTGGAGTTACTGTGGCTCTTCATTCCCTCCTCTTCTAGAGCATCGGGGACCAATCATGGTCCCCTAATTGGCACAGTCCTCTATATTTACAGTTTGGTATTGGTATCTCAGAACTAATAGATGGACTGTGCTGATCCTCTCTTTTACAAAGGACACAAGTCTACATGGTCTGACTGTGAGTAACAAAATTAACAGTACCAAAGGCCCTTACATTTTCTTCCAGCAAGCCTGACTCCGTATATCACAGCTAACAATTTTATACCAGCTGTACTTGTAAGCTCCAATTTTAAGACATATTCATACCATTTGCTACATACTTAAACTTTCTGAGGATTGTCTTCTTTACAAACATTTTAAGACAATCCTTACTTTTAAAATCATTTCTTATCCAGAGGATACCAATTTTTCCCCAATTCCTTCCTTAGGCTTTCTTTACTACCCTCCTCTTCTTTACAATTCCTTGAGCTTCTTTTTGGCTAGAGTTTAAAACTACTCATTTTCCCTTTGACTTGTGGAAACCAAATTATCTCAGAAAGCCTCAAGGTACCAGTGGGATGAAAAGCTTGCTAGATTTTAAGGCTAAGATTAGGGCTGGGTCCCATTCCTCTTACTACCTCCATTGATTAAAAAAAAACTCTCCTTTATCTTTAAAACTCACCCAGGAGGAAGCAGGTTATTACCATACCAGAGCCAACCTAGGCTGTGACCCTGAAGTGCCTAAGGCAAACCAGTGATATCCTTGCCCCCAATATCCACTGTGGGAGTAGAGAAGGATACTGGATATCACCAAAAGAATGTTCCAAAAGATCTTAGTTTTAGCAGCTTTCAACCTGGAAGGCGTCTCAAGTGATGGAATCAGGCAGGAGTTTAGTCTACTTTTACCACAGTGGAGGTGGATGATGTAGATTTCCTCCTAGTGACTGTCAGGCTGTCCTTGAACTTTACCCATTAGGGTGTACAGCAGCAGCAGCAGGGTCTCTCAGTGGCTCCAAGGGACTGTCACACCACGTGCTGGGCTGCACATTCCTACACAGACTGGTTAAGGATACATTGCATAGGGTTGGCAGGGTGTGACCCCACTGGTTTTTAAGACAATAGCCCAGGACAAGTTATCAAGATGACAACTTTTTAAACAAATATTTCTTTTAATAAGGGTAGGATTTTCTAGGCAGATATAGAGGGCTCAGGCCTGTACTATTATTTCCCATGCCTTTCCTTCTGTCTATTTTGCCACATTAAAAAAAAAGTGACTCTGGTGTCTTGTTCTTAAAGGGGAATGATGGACAAATGTTCATCTTCTGTCACTTCTTCAAGCTGACTTAGGGGTGTTGATCCTACCTAGCCACGAACCTATAACCTTAGCCTTTTTTACAAAGAGGATACAAGGGTTAGAAGTCATTAAGAACAACATTATAACTTTTGACAAATGCACAGACCTTTGTCTGGCTAGAGCAGTGTAGCTTATTTAGCCTTCTGGTTTGCAAAAGGATCTTTCTGGATGACTAAGGAATGTGATCTCTAGTAATCCTAACAATGCCTGAATTACCTATGCAGGCCTTCAGACAGATATCAATAGAAACACACTCTCAGGTTTACAAACATTTTTCCTGAGCTGATGAATTTCATGTAGCTGGTGTCAGCTCAAAAGTTACTGCCAATTAGAGCTTTTGGCACATACAGGGGTTGGGATCTAAAGTATCCTCCACATTTTACAACCTTAGCTTTTTAGTACTATCATAGATAACTAAGTTCCTGTCCCTTACAAGGTAGATAGTCAAAGATATTAAGCATGCTTACAAACTATTTTCCCATGACCTCCTGTCTCTGACCAATTGTTGAAGGGCCACGCACAAATGACTCTAGGATCTGACATTATTTCTGCCATCCAAGCAGTGGCTTATAGTTTCTGGATGCTCCTCCATTGCTTTCATCCCAGGAGTGTCTTCTCTACACTGAGAAAAAGGCCTCATTGGCATTTCTCTTAGCTGGATGCTGGACTTGAACTTGGGGCCTGAGGGCTGTCCCTCAGCTCTACAGCTCAAGGCTAGCACTCTGCCACTTTGAATCCTAAAGCAACTCTGCTTGCTCTTTCAGCCTTCTGCTAGCTGGGTAGTGGTGACAGTCTCACATGGACCTTTTTCTGCCCAGGCTGGCTTCGAACCAATTTGCAGATCAATGAGTCTCATAAAAGGCCACTTTCCTCCAATTTAAAGCAACAAGGTGGTCAACATAGAAGTAACTTATAAGCATGTTCTTACCTGAATCTAATTAAGAGCCAAAGTTGGGCTGGGAAGGTGGTTCAGTGGTAGATCGTTTGCCTTGCATGCATGAAACCCTGGGTTTGATTCCACAGCACCACATAAGCAAAAAGAAAAAACGCCGGAAGTGGCACTGTGGCTCAAGTGGTAGAGTGCTAGCCTTGAGCTGAAGAGCTGAGGTACAGCACCCAGGCCCAGAGTTCATGCCTCAAGACTGGACCCCCCCCCCAAAAGAACAAAAAACAAACAAACAAAAGAGCCAAAGTTACTTCTGACAAACTTACAAGAATCCTCACTCTTTTTTGGGGGGGGCCTGCTGGGAACTGTTAAAAAAAAACAACCTATGAGAGTAAACTGAAATAGGAATTAAGCAATTATTTTGGTAATCCTAGTTTTTCATTTTTGCACTTTGAGGCAAATGTTTAGAACAATTTTACTTTTAAACTTTATATACAGAAATCCGTTCCTAATTTGTAAGCCTCTTATTAATCTGTTTTAATATTCTATATTTTAGTTTTTAGTTGCATTCTGAAAAATCCCTTGAACTCTTGAGGCTAGGTGTCACTCATTTCTTCTTGGATGCTTGTTTTAAAACAGATACACATTAAAACTTTTAAACTCTTAATGCAAAATTTACAATCACTATCATTGTACCAAAGAGCTAGACTTAACACCTTTATGCCTTAAAAAAAACATATCCAATGGCAGAATATCATTGAGAACAAATCACATACAAATAAACTTTTTAACACTCTTTTTACGGCCTTCTCAATTTTAATTTTAACACATCCAAGGGGCAGTTTGAGCTATGCTAATCAGATCATCACATTTTTACCATCATGTTTCCAATGTCTATCTTCAGGGAAAAGGGACAGAATAAAGATGGGCCACTTGGTCCTTCCTGTGGAATGGTCATGCACCCATTCTGACTCTTTAGGGTTAGATGAACTGTGTTTGTGCGAGCTTGCTCTATTTCACCATGCGTAGACTCTTCCCAAGTCTTGTTCCACCACGCATGACCAGTGGAACTGCACTTCTGCCTGTTCACCCTTCACTCCTAAGGATAGGTATTCTGTTGCCTTCTAAGTTTCTCCTTTTTGTTAAGCCAGATATCTTGATTACAGTGTAAACAGCCTTATGCATTCTTAAATAACAGATTTTTAACTTTTCAAGTTAAACAATCCTTAAAAAAACATTTAAAACAATATGAAAATTCTATAAAATTTTTCAGGTAATATCCCAACCTCATAAACTTTTGAATTTTAAAATTAAACTCAATCAATTGTTACAGCATGCTGACAATTTCTATCGTGAACGTTTTCACAAACACATAGAAAACACAGATTTTTTTTAAAATTTTATTTTATTTTATTTGAGAGCATACTGTACAGAGGGGTTACAATTACATTGGCAGGATAATGCATACATTTCTTACCATGCATTGCAGCCTCCTCCTTTGTTTACCCTTCACCTCCCTTCCCAGCCTCCCCCCTCCACCCCCAATCATACCCCCCTCCCCCCCCACCGACATTGTAAAGCTTGCTTTGACATGACATTTTGTAATTCTCCTTGTTGCAACAGGTCCACCTGAATCCTTAAACGACTTGTTTGTCCCCATCTCCTCCACATGTTATACTGACATCAAATAAAGTGAAAGCGGGGGTTACACTGTGGGGGAGGGACATACAAAGCAACAAAGAAATAATCTTATAAATGCGTTAGAAACACATGCATGAAAGAAACGAAAACATTAAAATACATATTTAAGGGTTTGTTTTCCTAACATCACATTATCTGACCTTTTCCGCTTGACTCATACCTATACTAGATATTGCAAATAAGGGAAACCATGGGACCTATGTTTCTTTGGGCCTGGCTTACTTCACTTAATATAATTTTTTCCAAGCCTTTCCATTTCCTAACAAATGGGGAAATGTCATTCTTTCTGATGGAGGCATAGAATTCCATTGTGTATATATACCACATTTTCTTGATCCATTCATCTACTGAGGGGCTTCTGGGTTGGTTCCATATCTTTGCTATGGTAAATAATGCTGCAATAAACATAGTTGTGCTGGTAGCTTTAGTGTGTTCTTGTTTGTATACATTTAGGTAAATGCCCAAAAGAGAAAACACAGATTTTTTTAGGTGGGGGTCCATTCGTGGGGCCTGAACTTTGGGCTTGGGCACTGTCCCTCAGCTCTTCAGCTCAAGGCTAGCCCTCTACCACTTGAGCCACAGCGCCACTTCCGGCTTTTTTCTTTTTGCTTATGTGGTGCTGAGGAATCGAACCCAGGGCCTCAGGCTTGTAAGTCAAGTGCTCTACTACTGAGCCACTTTCCCAGCCCAAACCCCAATTATTTAAATGTGCAAAAATAAAAATCAGTTGTATGTACATTTTCTAAAGTTTTCAAAGAAAAATTTAAGAAAATATTTCTTTTAAACTAAGTAATTTTGTTGAGCTTCATTTTCCCAGGGCTTGCTTGTTTAGGAAAGCATTTCACCAACTGGTCTTTTGAATCCAATTTGTTGATGGAAGGCTGGGGAGGCGGGTGTCACCTGAAACTAAACTGGCTTGATTTTTATCCAATTTTAGACAAGAGCACTTTACATTGTTGGGACTAGCTGAAAAGTCAAAACCAGGCACACAGCCTTCTCTGTGACTGGGCCCAGATGGAGACTGGAATTTTATATCCCCAGAGATGTTCAAATAAATTTCAAAAACACAAAACAAAAAACCCACATTTAAAAGTAGTACCAAGGGGCTGGGAAGGTGGCTCGGTGGTAGAGCACATGCCTTGCATGCATGAGGCCCTGGGTTCGATTCCTCAGCACCACATAAGCAAAAAGAAAAAAGCTGGAAGTGGAGCTGTGGCTCAAGTGGTAGAGTGCTAGCCTGAACTGAAGAGTTGAGGGACAGCACTCAAGCCCAGAGGTCAGGCCCCACAACTGGATCCCCCCACCCATCCAAAGAACAACAACAACAACAAAAAAAACCTAGTACCAATTTTAAAACAGAACTAGACAACACAACAACCAAAGGCTGAGTTTATCCCTACCAGAACTCTGTGCTGTTCTCACTCAGCAAGCTGAATTGAGTCTGCTGAATGAGCCTGCCACTCTCACCCAGAACTTCCCTATCTCAGAGAGAACAGAGAACAATCAGGTCTCAGTGAATGGGGTGACATCTCACCAACATTTGTTGACCAAGAGCCTAACAATGTGGAAGAGAAGTCCCAGTCATGTTGGGGCAAGGGAAATAAGTCCTTAGCAGCCATCCCCTCAGAGTGGCAGATTCTCCCCCATACTCAGTACCCCCTGGGTCAAGGCTTAAGGGTAAGATAAACACCAAATGACAGACAGAACATTCGGCACACCGACACAACTTAAAAAGTCATGCTGTAGCATTGGAAATTGCCAACCAGAAAGTGCCAGACTACAGAAAGAGTTACCCAAAAAATGGAAAACTTCCCAATACAGACGGAAAACTCCCAAAAAATGTCTGCATGAAGTGCCAGACTACAGATGGAAAATTTCCCAAAAAATGTCTGTACTAAACAGCAATCTATCCAAAGGGGTCTGGGGACATCTCCTCATAGACTCCTTTGGCAGTCTCATAGCATGTCTGCCAAGACTCCTTGCCAACCAGAATACAGACCTGGTGGGAAACTAGAATTACAGATACAGAACTTGCAGGCAACCAAATATACAGAACAGCAATGCCTAAACTTGACAGCTGGGTTTTTTGGGGCGTCTGGAGGGTCTTATGAGGCAGATTCCAGACAAGCCCCAGAAATGTTTTATGGACTTGGGACCCCTGAAAGACCACCAGAGACCACAACCAATGCGAACAGCAAAAGAGTCGTTTATTTGCAAGCTCAAGCTTGGTCCTCTGCGCACTGGGTAACCAGTGACACAAAGAGTCCTCAAGCACAAAATCAGCACAGCTTTTATAGTATTGAACATACAAGTTTAGGGAATTTCCACACAAGCAGTTACATGATTGGTTTGAGTCCACTCTAACATCACTGCCCTTTCTCTGAACTATTGGGATTTTCTGTTCCTGAAACATTTGGGCAACTGCTCTGCTTTCTTAAGTGTGGGCAAGGTTGGTGACAACCTGTGTTTTCTCTCTCTCTCTCTCTCTTGGGGTTACTCTGAGGGCAAACTAGCACAAGATGGTGGGGTTAATCTCAGATTGGCCTTACTTTGGCTCTTCAGCCTGAATAAAACATAGCATACCACATACAAAGCTTTGGTAAAATACAGGTCTGTCTTACACTGTTGGACCAATAGAAGTGTATGTCTAGTGCTGTTGCAGGGGTGTCTTAAGGTGTGTGGAGTTTTTCATCCTGATGATCTTGCAATGATGAAATTGACCATCTACACAATTACCTGAGAAGATCCCTGCTGAGACCTCTATTAAGTAACAGCTTAATAAAGAGCAATATTTACAATGAAATATATTGAACAACCAGACATCATGACCAAAATTAGTTTTACCTGATTCAGTGTACTTTTTACACTCTATATCACATGTACAAGTTCCTCATTCCTTTCTGTCTCATTATGTTTTCTTTCCTTATTTTTGTTTTTTTTCAGAACCATGGTAAATAATAGGGCATTTCTTATATTTTTGTCTTCTAGTCTTCAGAAAGTATGCAGTTAAATAGGATTAAGTTCCTTTTGTTAGAAAATTAAAAACACATTGGATGGGGTCTTCATCATAATTTTGTTATGATCTCAAACACGATTTTATTTCTGGCATTTTACCTGTGTAATCTCACTTCAGTGTTTTCTAAAGGGCACTTTAGTAGAAGGAGGAAATTCAAAGTGGATTCTGGTAGAGAATTTCTGTTACTAAAAACTCTGGTACATAATAAGGTAGGCAACTCCAAAATTATTCATTAGAGAGATGAGTTGAAAGTCAGCTTTTTACACACTAATACTCTTTCCTCAACGAAAACAGAGGATTTAAAATAACTAATATTTTTTAAGTTATTGGCACAAATGTGCACGAATTTTCTAGAAATAAAATGATCACTCACGGTCACTGATACTACAAAGAATGCTTTCCAATAAGAGGAATCCCTTTCAGACATTTTCACACAGAAATAATTCAATGAATGTATTGCTAGAAAGTAAAGATAGATGTCTGAGTTAAAGAGTGAAGAAAATATCCCCAATCTCTGGCCCTCCATTGTGAGAGGGGTACGAGCCGAAGCACAAGGAGAATGGACAGAAGTACAGTAGTGCATAATAGTAGTTCGTAAGATGCAATGATGAATGTAACAAGGGAGAAAATCAACAAAATCATCACAGGACTTAGAACAAATGGAATGAGAGAAGAAGAGGGAGAGAAAAAAGGGAATATTAAGAGTTTAAAAGTGGACATGTCTGCCAGGACTATCCTAAGCATATATTAATTAATAAAAATGAGGGAAACCATGGAACCTATGTTTCTTTGAGTCTGGCTTCCTTCACATAATATGATTGTTTTCCAAGTCTTTCCATTTTCTTAAGAAAGGGGTTGTGTCATTCTTTCTGATAGAAGCATAAAATTCCATTTTGTATATATACCACATTTTCTTGATCCTGTCATCTATTGAGGGGCATCTTGATTGGTTCCATATCTTAGCTATAGTAATAATGCTGCAAAAAACATAGTTGTAGATTTAGTGTGGTTTAGCTTGAGATCATTTCCACAAGTGCCCAGGAATGGGATTACTGGTTCCAGAGCTATGTACATTTGACCTTACAAAATGATGCTAATTGAAATGAACTCTAAGTCATAGAAACAACAAGTTTTTTTTCAGATATCAACCTTGATGTAGGTAAAGTAGTGTATCTAGATCTTATTTTTATTTCATTTGCCTTTTTCCATTGGTTTATCCCTGGAAATCTCTGTCTTGATTCTGGTACCTTCCATCTTGTATATTCATTTATCTGATTTGGAGAAAGAAAGGGAAAAAATATAGTGATGAAAGAAGTACAAAGAGTGACCCATTGCAACAATGATATTCACACGAAAATATATTGGAAATGAACTTTACAACTTTGGGGTGAGGGGGAGGTGTGGAGGGTGGGAAGGGATATGAGAACAACAATGGAGTGGGCAACACTATTCAACAAGGAATGTACATTACTCATGTAACTGTAACCACTCTGTATCATATTTTTGAAATAAAATAAAATATAAAAATATAACCTATCCTAGAAAAAATATTCTTTTCAAAATAATTCATCTGTCACAGTACTTGTGAGGAATTCTAGACTCAAGCTGTTAGACCTGGAAAGGGATAGATTGGGAAGCCATCTCAAACAGCAGTCAAAAGGCTGAGAGTTGTACTCTGCAAAGGTCAAAAAGTCAAGGGAAGACAGGGGTATGAGTTATTACCTCAAGAGTATTTAATTTAGAGCTTTTGGACACTAAAAGATTAAGACTTTAGAGACAAGATAGATGTCTGTTATGGTTGTAATGACCATTGCTCCCTTCTGCTCCCTAACAATAAGGGATTCAATTAACACTATGTGTACAAACAATATCTCATGTCAATAGTTGTAATCACCAGCAAGATTGATGCCTTAGTTTGTGGATATACCTGTAGCCACTGACCACCCCCCTCCTAGCCCCCATAGTAGAAGGAATATAAAGCATGTCAAGCAGGATTTAGGGATCCAGAAGCTGGCAATGAGGCTTTGGGTCCTCTGGTGTCTTCTTTCCTATTACTTTCTGTGATTTCTCAGTTCTTTGGCCAGGTATCCCATCATCTTTGCTGTCCCATGGTTGTGGTTAGCGACATTACTGATATTCTGAACACCTCAAAACAAACTATGGAAAAACACTTCCTCAAAGAAGATTGACAAACGTATAGGAGCACCTGGAAAGATACCAAACATCAGCAGTCATACTGTGTTCCTCTAGCAAAAAAGTACAATTCAGGAGTATCTTAACTTCTGATAATATAAGAGATGGATAATTGTCCCTTTTGTATATTTGCATAATTTTTCATAAACACATATACATTGTGAAATAATGTTATTTATTTCATAGGTCACAGACCATGTCACTGGAGTGATGACCCTAATGTCTTATCTCAGTTGCCTGATTCAGACTTGTGAATTGCCTAATTATGAACATTTCTTCATGAAACTCAACAACACAGAATGAAGTGTCAGGGTCAGGCCATTCCATACCTGTAAGGATTTTTATGTATATTAGAGTAATATACACCTACACTGCTCAGCACTTATGGCACATTGGTATGTTATAATTATCTTCAGATCAGAAAAAACGCTAGAGCTTAAAGTAGAATGATGGGCTGTACATTTTCAACTCAAGAGTGATGATCACCCCCTGCAATTATTCTCAGTGGAGAATCCTTCCTATACATTTCACTGACTTAGCTTCTACTCTGTGCTTTACCATTATCAGACAGGGTCACACTGTATCGAGCCACAATACTGCAGCAATCTTAGCTGCCTTTGAATTTTACCTTCAATCTTGACACCAAGGTCAACTCTGCAACTCTAATCACATAGTTAGTTGACATCCAAACTTTTCAAGCCTAGTTAAAAATTCAGCCATCACTGCTCATTGCCAGTGTTAAAGATCTCACTCCTTTAGATTTGTTGTGCATCTTCTTGTATTTCCAACACTGCCTTAGATGTTGGTTTTTGAAGTAGAGCTTTTAGTTTGCATTTGATTTATGGAGGTGTTAGTGATACCAGTTGAACTGCATATATTATAATGTAAGTAATTTGATGTTTTGACATATGAATTTAATTTTGGCAATTGAAGAGGTGAATACACATCACTCACAAAAGTTTCTTTATGTGTATTGGTATTACTTTATTGTGAACTTCCTAAAAGCCAGCCATGGGAGCACATGTCCCTAATCCCATCACTTCTGTCACTGAGACAAGGCTTGAAAGGTCCAGACTACTTGGCACTTCATAGTGAGAACCTGTCTACAGAGAAGGGGAGAGAATAGCAAAAAGAGTAAATGAATCTTCTAATAGTTTTGTTACATATTCTTTACACTTAGCCATTACGACCACTATAATAGTATTTTTTAAATGACTTCTTACCTACTCTTTTCCTGTTCTGAGCTGTTTTGTTTATGGATCTCTAAGAAATCATATAAGAATCACATAAGAAATCTATATAAATCATATAAGGCATAATAAAAAATAGTTTTGTTGGGATATATAATCCAAAAGGAATAATTTCAGGAAAGTATTAAGCACATAAAATGTAATGCAGAGCTGGGAAGGTGGCCCAGTGATAGAGCGCTTTGACATGGATTTGTTCTCCTAAAGCAATTACTCCAGGAATAATAAACAGTGGAAGCTGAATGATGTTCATTCAGGTATTTCTTTAGAAATTAAACCAATCTTTATTTGGTATAAAGATCACTTACAATGTCATTACCCACACCCTTTTCATTTAAAAATATTTATATTCTGTAGCAATGTCATTGCCGTTATTACCATGCATGAGACCCTGGATTCGATTCTTCAGCATCACAAAAACAGGAAAAAAAAAGCCTTGAGCTGAAGAGTTGAGGGACAGTGCCCAGGCCCCGAGTTCATGCCCCACGACCGGACCCCCCCCCCAAAATGTAATGCATTGACTCTTTATTGAAAACTTCACCAGTTGTAGTTTATTTATTCTGATAACAAAGATTATAAACAGTTACAATGGTATTAAGTTACAATAAAAGTTAAAATAAAAGTTACAATGGTATTCCAAATGGAACACAGAACTAGAAACATGAAGGTAGCACTAAAGAATGCTACTGCTACCACTAATCGAGTAAGAATGAAATTTAGGCAAAACTCCCTCAGAGTAAAAGCCACAGGACAACCTCAACATTGCTTTCATTGTTTCATATGAAGAAAAGACTTTATTTTTAGGAAAGACAATTTTTCACAGATATTTATATCAATTATGTATGTATTTCTTAAGGCCTTCAGGAAGAATGCTGTGACCATGTTGATGGAAGCTGATTTCTACACAACGGAAGCTGGTGTCTACACAATGTGCAGACACCATTCCAAGCACTGCACCTTCATTAGAGTAATTTTAGTGCTCATGAGTATTTTTCAAGTTAGGAAATGAATTAAGTATTTTATTAAAAACAGAAGTAGGCATAAGGCTAAACAAATTTCCTAAGTACCTAAGACTGATCAGTTGTAGACCCATAATTCAAATCCAGGTTTCCACCAGGCATATCTGAGGATATTCTGTGCCACATTCATTACCTTTCAAGAGCTATGGAGCAGATGAACCCACATTATATTCCTAATTATAGTAATAATGGCAATGACATTGCTACAGGATATAAATATTTTTAAATGAAAAGGGTGTGGGTAATGACATTGTAAGTGATCTTTATACCAAATAAAGATTGGTTTAATTTCTAAAGAAATACCTGAATGAACATCATTCAGCTTCCACTGTTTATTATTCCTGGAATAATTGCTTAAGGAGAACAAATCCATGTCAAAGACACTTGTGTTGATGAACACAGGCTTTTAGCATAAAGTACCTTGAACATACAGGGAATAGTTTGTTGTGGATATATAATCCAAAAGAAGTAATTTTTGTGGCTATTTACTTCCTTGTTGTACCAAAGAAAATCTGTTCCCTATTCTAAAACATATATCAATTTAGTGGATATTAGTGATATCAGTTTGAATTAGGTGTGCATAATATATATAATGTATGCTATTACATAACATATGAATGTTATAGTTATAATGTATGTATCATTACTTATATTCTATAACTACTATAAATAATATATGTATAAAACTGGTTTTAGTATTATACTGTGAAGGATACAAGAAATGAAAACTTTATTTAAACAAATATATTTGTAAGTTTTAGTCACATAAGTTATTTTTGTGCCAATACTGAGACTTGAACTATGGTCTGGGTGTTGTCCCTGATCCATTTCACTCAGACTAGCTTAATATAGCTATCTTCAGATCTCAGCCCCTAAGTAGCTGGGATTGCAGATATTAGTCATGTTAAATTTTTTAATTCCATCCTTGGTAGGTCCGTACATAATTATTTTTGAATGTTCAATTATATTATGATAGTCCATTTCTAAACTAATTCAGAATAAATAACTACTTATTGGAGAAAACTATAAATTGCAATTGAAATTGTAAGGACCCTACTTTACTATCAATTTTCAAAGATATTGCTAGTTTAATTCCTGGACAGACAAGTAGAAAAATTAAATTATGTGTGCATAATACATGTAATATACTATAGTACATAATATACAAATAATATATTTATAATATATGCATAATTAGGAGTATTCTATAATTACTATAAATAATATATGTATAAAACTGGTTTTAATATTATACTGTGAAGGATAGAAGGAATGACAACATCCCTATCTTAACTATCTCATTTTCAACAGTATGTAAACTATGCTATAAACATATACCATCAATAAAGCACACCTGTGTAATCACATATTCACCTTCAAATATTCTCATCGCTATGAACATCCTCTAAGATTGGCTACACTTATCTACAGCAAACACTTTGTGATACTTTCTGGGTAATGTTGCTTGTCTTCATCCTTATCAGCCCTTCAGCAACTTCAGTGAAGAGCATTTTCTCCTGCTTTGCCTGTAGATTATATCAACCCAGCAAAGAAACTGTGGCTGGCACTTGAGCACTGGTACATTCAGAGGTTCTTTGGTTTTGTTTTAGTGTAAATGAAAACATACTGATTTGAAAATACTATAAATATTTGTTCTTTAAGTTTATTGTTAATTCAAATATAATAGGGGTGGTTTTAGTGGTGTATGCCTTTAAATCTAGCTATTTAAAAGTCTGGAAACAGAGGATCATAGTTTTAAGCTAGACCAGAGAAATGAACCACTTATCTTCAACTAAGAATCAAAAAGCTAAAAGTGGAGCTGTGGCTCAAATGGAAGACTGGCAGCCTGAGCACAAAAGAAAAGTAAAAGAACCTATGCCCCTAATTTAAGTCACAGTATTAGCACTCATATACTATATATACATATACATGGTTCCTAAAATATCCTGTGAGTTAATTTGTCAAAACCTGGTCATAGATTACATATGAGATGTGAAGAAGTATGTAAGTCTGAAGTGACACCAAGGTCTTTTGACAAGACAACTAGAAGAGTTATCACTTAATCGAATAGTAATGAGGAATAGGTTTGTAGATAAAGATCAAAGCTCACTATGGGATCTTTTGAGTTTCTTAAAATCAGCAGCTAGGAGTTGTCAGTAGACAGGATGCTATAAAGGACTTGAATTAAAGAAAGAACAGAGCTGGAGAAAAAAATACAGAAATAATTACATGTACTCAATGGTAACAATCATGAGAAAGAAGATTACAGAACTAAGCCCTGAGATACACAAATATGTAAAACATGACAAATGAAGAAAAACTAATAAGGATATAATGCAGACTTATAGAGATAGGTATTTTTAATGTTTAAGGGCTATGAAGTGATTGTGTGATGACCTAAAATTTAAGAAATTGGTAAGGTCAGCTATTCCTTGGGCCAACCATAGCTGATAGTTTAAGTAAAATGGGGCCACAATAGTGAAAACAGATCAATATTTGGAAAGCTATTTTTGGACATGTGGTTGGAGTGACAAACACTGCAGTTTGTTCAAGTGTCAGTAGAAACAGTTTTAGCACAATGATAGAATTCTTTCAGGGATCTGGTAGATTTTCCCTGTCTTCAATTTCCCTTTTTTTCTGAGAACTAAAATATCATCACTGGAAGCCAGTCCCAAATTGTGCCTTTGGCAAGTTACCAGATATTCAGTCTATCACATACCCAAATAACAGAAAATGGGAACAGGTATACATTGAGCACCACAGTAGACAGGTCTCTGGACTTTCTCATGAAGAGCCTTCTGCTGTTGTGGGATAGATAGGGCTGGATAATATACAAAATAGCCATCATACATTGAAAGTATTCTGCTAAGTTGACACCTGAGATACTGGATGTTTTAATTGCATTGTATTGATTTTGATGAATCAGTTAATCAGATTCCTTATACTATATACTATATCATGTTACTAGACTGTGAAATGCATGTTTATTGCATTTTCTTTGTATAACATATAGCATGTTTTGAAATTTGGTAAAATCATTCATCATTTTATTTTTTTCAATATGGATTACTTCTAGTTCTCAAGAGTGGGGAAATGCCCTGGAACTTTGTACCTTGAAGTCATATGTTGCCATGTGTCATATCCTATTTTCCTTGTACAGAGTTGGTAATAAATCATATGTAATTTATTTTTTATTTTAATTTATTGTTTATTGCAGAGTTTGAACTAAGGCCCTGGGCACTGTTCCTGAGGTCTTTGGCTCAAGGTTATCTCTCTACAACATCGAGCCACAGTATCAATTTTAGTCTTGTGTGATTAGTTGGTGATAAGTGTCTCAAGGGAACTTTTCTGCCCAAGCTGGCTTTGAACTGTTGATCCTCAGATATCAGCCTCCAGATTAGCCAAGATTACAGGCATGAGCTACCAGCACCTGGCTATATGTAATCTAAACTGAAGTTTTCTTCAAGTGTTTAATCCTACATTGAAGTTATTTTTCTTACAAACTTCCTAATACATATGTAATCTATTCTATTTTGAAAAGTACTGTTGTACCTCCCACTTATTTATGGCATTTCTGAAATCCAAGTTCCTCTGTGTTTCAAGGTGGATACTTTTGCCTGTAACAAGTATTGTTGTTGAACACATAACATCTGGCTACTTAGAAAACAAAAGATGTGAAACTACCGTAGCCAGATAAAGAACTTCCAGGACAATTCAAGGGCAACTCATGTACTGTCTGTGTAGGTGAATAGGGACCATAGAAAAGAAATTCTTATACTTGTAAGTGATTGAGTGTTTGTGCACATAGATGATCACTTGTTTATCTGTTGCTATAGTTTTACACATTCACTAGTAAAACTATATCATGTGTGTGTGTGTGTGTGTGTGTGTGTGTGTGTGTGTGTGTGTGTGTGTGTGTGTGTGTGCAGATCACAGTTTCCAAAATCCAGAGAACCACCTCCATGGGCATCACTTTCTTATGTTGCTCTTTGGGTAATAAGAATGAAACCTGGAACTGTCAAATGGTAGAGAAATTACTCAGTGATTCAAGCATTTATCTTTCAATATGTTGCTTGCTCCTAACACTAAAATTAGGAAGACTGTTAATATATAATATATGTTATAATATATTTAATATATTATACATAACGTATAATATATTGCATATTATAATATATGCTATATATAATACCTGACAGTAGTATATATTTATAAGGAAAAATACAATAAACCTATCTATGTCCATACTTTCCTAGCCATGATTAAGTTCAGTAGATTTAGGTGCATTATATCTCAATAGGAAAAGTCTACTGAAGTTCTGAGGACCTTGAGCTAGATAAGGAGAATTCCTGTAAAAGAAGCCTCTCCTCAATTATGAGAAAAGATAAGTTTGGAAATTTGTTTTTTTTTTTCGGGGGGGTGGTCATGGGGCCTGAACACTGGGCCTGGGTGCTGTCCCTCACCTCTTCACCTCAAGGCTAGTGCTCTACCACTCAAGCCATAGCACCACTTCCTTTTTTTTTTTTTTTAATATTTTTTATTGTGAAAATACTGTACAGAGGGGTTACAATTACATGGGCAAGATAATGAGTACATTTCTTATCAATCATTGTAGCCTTCTCCTTTGTTTACCTTTCCCATCCCTTCCCAGCCACCCCCTCTGTCTCCCCACCCAATCCTCCCCCCCACCAAAGTTGTAAAATTTGTTTTTGACATGACAACTTGTACTTCTCATTGTTGCAACGGTCCACCTGTATTCTTATTTAAATGACTTGTTTTTCCCCTTCCCCTCCACAAATTAAACTGACATCAAATACAGTGAAAGCAGGGGTTATACTGTGAGGGAGGGACATACAAAGCAACAAAGAAATAACCTTACAAATGTGTTAGAAACAAATGCATGAAAGAAAAAGAACATTTAAATACATATCTTAGGGTTCATTCTCCTAACATCGCCTTATCTGACCTTTTCTGCTTGACTCATACATATACTAGATATTGCAAATAAGGGAAACCATGGGACCTATGTTTCTTTGGGGCCATAGCACCACTTCTGGCTGAGGAATCAAACCGAGGGCTTCATGCATGTAAGGCAAGCACTCTAACCTCGGAGCCACCTTCCCAGCCCAAATTTGGTAGTTTTTGAGAAGAGGAATTTGGCATTTGCTTTGCATCCTTGATTAGTAGGTATCATTTTGCTCCAAATTTTGTCTCCTTTTATGTTCCCTAAACACTTACACAGGATCATCATTCCATAGCATATCTTTAAGTCCTTCTTTTATTTATTTTATCATTATTGTTTTGTTGTTGTTTTGCTGATGCTGAAGCTTGAATTCAGGGACTAGGCAGTTTCCCTGAGCTCCAGGCTAGTGATCTACCACTTGAGCCACATTACTACTTCTGGGTTTTTCTTCCTGGGCTTGCTTTGAATCATAATACTCAGATCCCACCATGCTGAGTAGCTTGGATTACAGATGTGGGCCACCAGGGCCCAGCAAGTACCTCTCTTTTAGATATTATTCTAAAAGCCTCCTATCCAAGGTCACTCCTAAGATAGTAAATGGAACTATGCCAATAGTTCCTTCACATTTTCATCTCCTGTTATGGCTATGGTGTGTCTTTTCCATCTTATTTTGAACTTACTTCACTGTTCTCTTCTTAATCCATTGTTCTAGGTGTGCTACTAAAAATTAACTAAATTTAGTGGGTAGAAACCCTAAATCACTCAACTATTAATTTCATTTAATTTTTTCAATATGATTGTTTTTCTGTACAAATATGAGCTTATACTCAGCTTCTTGCATCTACCTATTGGCGTAAGCAGAGCCTAGGCTTATTCTACCTCAAATGCAAGAGGTTAGCCAAATAATAGCCTACAGTATTCCTGCCTAGGAGTCAGGACAAGTAGTTGAGTGCCTGAAAGAAGCAATGCATTCCTGGCATGGGAAGGGGTGGGAGAGACAAGAGCCCAGAGAGCAAACTGGCAGTCACAACATTTAACAACTTCTCCTTTGGGGAAACTGACCTCCTGCAAAGTGGTGGTGAGATAACACCTAGTGAATTTTCATATATGAAGGAAGTTGTCATGTCTCAGTACAAAACTCACTTGTAGTCAAAGAGAGGGTCATTCTTTTGTGTCCTCCATAGGTCCAGTCTCACTTATCTCCATCTTAGACTTTGCCCAGACTCTATTCCTACCAGAAGATCCCTAATGAGGAGAAAAGTGTGATCTCTTGGCTTCTGACTGGCCCTGTGGGAACTGAGGCCACTTTTAGTTTTGAACCTGTTCCTCCTGACAAGGCTATGGATGATGGTGGGAAAGCTCATTCTCTGAATTGTGCCCTAGTACCAAATCTCTTCAGAGAAAGCCAAGGAATTACAGATTCTGCTTGGGGGGGGGGGTGAGTTACTCCATTTCCAAAGAGTTCAATTAATATCTGATTCTGAGGCCAGGTGTAGGTCCTTCACCAGATCCTTCAAGCTGGAGTGGATGTTACCTCAGACTCCAGGCCATCCTCACATTTCTCCAGCTCTTTCTCATGAACAAAATGGTCATAGGAGTTGATTCAGAAACAAGGAGAAGTGAGAGTAGCAGAAGAATCATCAGAAGGGGGAGGAATTAGAAACTTTGGGTGAAAAAAGGGCTCAGAAAATCTAGGATCACTCACATCATTTGGGAATCACATCATAAGATTAGGGAATAAAAGTAATAAATTACTACCTAATTAGTAACTCCGCTGCTCTGACTACATTACAAGTGTTCTGTTCAAAGGTACTGTCCTAGCTCTATTTTGATGAGGAAAATGTAGCACATTCACAAAGTTCTGAGTATCTTCATAGCCAGGTTGTTCTTACTCTCTACTTTTCTGTTACTTTCCTTTGCTGGATTCTATCAATGACACTAGAAAGTGTTATCATCTTCAGACAAGTAATTACATTTTCTTTTAATCCATTTGTTATAAAAATAAAAAAAATTATGGGGAAAACTATGTCTATGGTACATTTTCTTCCAAGGCATATTTATTTTATGTTAAGTATTATTTTAATAGTTTCATTTTTAAAACTTGAGGAAAATGTTTTGTTACTATTAGCACTAATTATTGCACCTTTTTTTGTATTTTTCCATGTCTGTATGTTTGTTATTAAGCTTCTAAAATTTTCTTTTCCCCCAACTGTTGCCTTCTTAAAATTTCTTCAAATTATAAACTATATATAATAGTCCTGTATATGTTCATTGATATATTTAAATTTTGATCTAATATCCACATATTATAGGTTATCTTCAAACTGTTGTAATTGCTCTGAAAATCTATATGGAGGTCCCTCATTAAAGCAAAAACACAGTGCCACAAAACCCAGTGAAAATAGGATTAGGTATCTATCCAAAAATATTTAGCAATGATACAGTAGAAACATTCACTTCTCACTGGGCGCCGGTGCCTCACACCTGTAATCCTAGCTACTCAGGAGGCTGAGATATGAGGATCGAGGTTCAAAGCCAGCCTGGGCAGGAAAGTCTGTGAAACTCTTATCTTCAATAAACCACCAGAAAACCGGAAGTGGCACTGTAGCTCTAGTGGTAAAGCACTCGCATTGAGCTGAAGAGGTGAGGGACAGCACTCAGACCCAGAGTTCAAGCCCATGACCGACAAAAAAAAAAAAAAAAAAAAAAAGCTGATAATGAGCTGAGCTGTTAGAGGTAGTTTCCCTAAAGATCTAAGAGCTAAAAGTGGAGAGGCAAACCCAGAGCTCTGCACTACATCAGTCCACCATGCCAATTGCTTCTACCATAGTACTAACTACCCAGTTTGCACACTCATGACCTTTTTACCCTGATTGTGCCCCACAATCCCTCACAACTTTTACTCTTTCACTTTGTCTATGCTTTCTTGTCCCTGCTAAACTCTTCTGGATGCCTGTATTAGCTACCCCAACCCTTGCAAAGCTGTTGCTGCTACCCAATTTCCTGCCACTTCAACTCAGTTATTACAGTCACAATTACCCTTTCCCTGGTATCCTAGTCTCTGCTACTCTTTTCTGCTACCCATAATTCATAACACCATTGTTCCAGCCACTTGACCCCTGACACCCTTGTCTCTGATACCACATTCCCAAACAAAACAAGGGAAGAGTGGGCACAGACAGTCGACTTGGGTACTCCTCTTGCAGGCACATTGGGACATTCTTCCTCAGGTATTTAACACAAGGGACTTATTGGCGGTGGAAAGAAATGAGGTTACTCAGAGGTGACTAATATCCAAGGATATCAACTGACAACTTGTTGCTAGGAAAAGAAAGCCCTAAGGTGAAAGTTAATGAGAAAAAGTTTTACAAAGATATTGGGGATGATGCAATAGGTTTAGCTTAGTCCCTTCTACTAGTGATCTGAATTATTTTTTGACATAGATATGTAACTACTTTGCATTTTAAAAATTATATGAAGATGCATCTTTGTGTGGTATTTATATTAATTTATGAAATAGTTGCATATGATCACATTAATGATATTCAATATTTTATGTTCAATGTTATGCTCATGAGGCTGCCTTTGGCAATATGAATTGAGCTCTCTAACAACAAATGGAATTTCATTGTCAAATACTACAAGGAGATTACTGATGCTAGTACCAAACTGAAAGCTGGAACAAAAAAACTGAAGAAAGCTGCAAGTTTGATGGGAAGGGGTCAGTGGTAAGGGCTATGATGAAAGAGAAATTTTTCACCATGGAATCTTGGAAGAATAGAATGTGTTTTGTTGAATTACTTAGCTTTTTAAACCTTCTTAGAAAGCAGAACATTATTTTTATTCTTGCTTTTTGGTAGCTGTTTAATGAATGGTTTAACAAAAAAATTATCAAAATGACTGAAAATTAAATGATGTGAATTATCAGATTAACATTATACCTAAAGTTGCCCTGAGATGCAGGAAGATTGGATTCTTTTCTATTAAATTAATGGAATAAACTTCCTTTTGAATGGTTGGACAGTCCATGACACTTGTTCCAAAACAAGAAAAGATACTGGAGAGAAAAAAAAAGAGGAAGGAGACTCAACGAAGCTGAAATTAGCATGTTCTCATTTGGAGTTTAATGGTTTTTTTCTACAAAGAATAAGAATTTCATCTTAACATAATAATTTCAAAATGGATGTGCTACAGGATAGCTTGTAAATGTAATATTTAATGCTGTTGAATTACTTGAAGACAAATGTTTACAGAAAACTTTAAATTCCAGAAAAACTGTAATGTTCCAATAAACACCTGGAAGAAATATAATTTAAAAATTCATGGTTCAAAGCAAACCCTGGCAGGAAAGTCTGTGAGACACTTATCTCCAAACAGGAAGTGGCACTGTGTCTCAAGTGGAAGAGGGCTTCTCTTGAGCTGAAGAATTCAGGGATATGTTAAAACCCAGTCCCTGAGTTCAAGCCCCAAGACTGACAAAAAGAAATTTAAAAAAAATTAAAGCATTAGGGATGGGAAGGAGACTCAGTAGTAGAGTGCTTGTCTTGCATGAATGAGGTCCTGGTTTCAATTCCTCTGCACCACATAAGCAGAAAAAACTGGAAGTGGTGCTGTGGCTCAAGTGATATAGCCTTGAGCTGAAGAGCTCAGGGACAGTGCCCAGACCCAAAGTTCAGGCCCCCTACCAACAACAACAACAAAAAAAATTAAAGCATCAAACAATCCGAAGAGGTTGTCCAGAATAATGAGTGCCGCATTATCCGTTTACATGACTTAGTGACTTGAAACCTAGTTTACCAGGGGAGGTGGTGGGCAATTTGTGTCTTTGCCAAAACCTGCGAAATTATTTTGTACTTTCCCAAGGAGGGACAAAACAGGGAATGGGGGGAGGAGGATAGGTGTTTGGGGGCCTTGCCTTTTGGTTCAGTGATTGTTTTCTGGAGTCAAATTCAGAGAAATCCTGCTTGCAATCCTAGTTGCATGGGGAATGAAGAAGCCAAGCCCTGGAATTGGACTTTGCACTGTCCTTGGCCCGGTTCCAACCACCACTGGATAATCCAAGTCCCATTTCAGGAACAAGATGCCTTGAAGACTACTGATCCACTGGGCAGGTGGACCTAACCACAGCCAGGAAAGGCAAAAAATTCAATGCCGAGGGCATCACTGGAAATCTACAACAGGCAGAGATTTTTAAATATATTTTATTGTAAAAATACTGTACAGAGGGGGTTCAGTTACATGAGTAGGGTAATGAGTACATTTCCTATCGAGCATTGTTACCTCCTCCTTGGTTTTTCCCCTACCATCCCTTCCCTCCCCACCTCTCCAACTCCTCCCTCCTCAATCCCTGCCTGACATTGTAAATTCATTTTCTACATAGTGTCCTGTACATCTCTTCATCACAATGGGTCAACCTGCAGCCCCATTTAAGCATTTTGTTATATCCTTTCACTCCCCAAATCACAAAAGTAAATATAGAAGATGCAGAACATTGGAATCAAATACAGTGAAAACAGGGATTATACTGTGGGGAGATGAACCTACAAAAGAATCACATACTGCATTATAAGTATATTAAAAACAAAATCAAGACTGATTTGGGGTATATTTCACTTAACATCATCTTATGTGGTCATAATAACATAACTTTTTATCTTTTCTGCTTGTCCTAGACATGTACTAGTCCTTGCAAATAAGGGAAAGCATGGGACCTATGTTTCTCTGGGCCTGGCTTACTTCACTTAATATAATTTTTAACAAGCCTTTCCATTTCCTAACAAATGGGGCATTGTCATTTCTTCTAATGGAGGCATAGAATTCCATTTTGTGTGTGTGTGTGTGTGTGTGTGTGTGTGTGTGTGTGTGTGTGTGTGTGTGTGTGTGTCACATTTTCTAGATCCATTCATCTACTGAGGGGAATCGGGTTTGGTTCCATATCATAACTATAGTGAGTAATGCTGCAACAAACATGGTTGTGCTGGTAAAATGACCTTGTTTGTGATCATTTGGGTAAATGCCCAAAGGTGGGATTGCTGGGTCATAGGGAGCTCTAAGTGGAGTCTTTTGAAGAATTTCCATACTGCTTTCCAAAGTCGTTGAACAAGTTTACACTCCCACTAACAATGCAGTAGGGTTCCCGCCAGCATCTGTAATAATTACATTTCTTTTTTTTTAATTTAATTTAATTTTATTTGTGAACATACTGTACAGAGGGGTTACAATTACATGGGCAGGATAATGCGTACATTTCTTACCAAGCATTTCAGCCTCCTCCTTTGTTTACCCTTCACATCCCTTCCCAGCCTCCCCCCTCCCCCCCAATACCAATCCTTCTCCTCCCCCCCCCCCCGCGTTGTAAAGCTCGTTTTGGACATGACAACTTGTACTTCTCATTGTTGCAACAGGTCCACCTGTATCTTTAAACAACTGGTAATTACATTTCTTGATTATAGACATTCTAACTGGAATGATGTGCGATCTCAATGCTGTCTGATTTGCATTTCTTTTATGGCTAGAAAAGTTGAGCATTTCTTCATGTGTCTAATGGGCATTTTCATTTCCTCTTCAGAGAAATCTCTCTTTAAGTCTTTAGCCCATTGAGTTATCCGGCAGTTGTTTCTTTGATGATTTGTTGTTGGGGAATTTAATTTTTTGAGTCCTAAGTATATTTTAGATATAAGACCTTGTCCATTTTATGACTCATGAAGATCTTCTCCCAGTAGGTGGGCTGTCTACAGTTCTTGTTAGCTTTGACCTTTGCCTTGCAGAAGCTCTGGGGTTTCAAGCAATCCCATTTGCCCAACCTTTCTTTGATTTGTTTTATTTCTTGTTGTCTATTAAGAAAATTTCGGTGTGTGCTAAAGAGCCCTAGAGTTTCTCCTATTCCTTCATGTAATGTTTTCACGGTGTCTGCTTTTATTTTGAGGTCTGTCCATTTGGAGTTGATTCCGGTGCAGGGCAATATATACGGATCTAGTTTAGTTTTTTTTTTTTAATTTAATTATATTTTATTTGAGAACATACTGTACAGAGGGGTTACAATTACATTGGCAGGATAATGCATACATTTCTTACCAAGCATTGCAGCCTCCTCCTTTGTTTACCCTTCACCTCCCTTCCCAGCCTCCCCCCTCCCCCCCACCCAATCATACCCCCCTCCCCCCCCACACCGACATTGTAAAGCTTGCTTTGACATGACATTTTGTAGTTCTCCTTGTTGCAACAGGTCCACCTGAATCCTTAAACGACTTGTTTGTCCCCATCTCCTCCACATGTTATACTGACATCAAATAAAGTGAAAGCGGGGGTTACACTGTGGGGGAGGGACATACAAAGCAACAAAGAAATAATCGTATAAATGCGTTAGAAACACATACATGAAAGAAACGAAAACATTAAAATACATATTTAAGGGTTCGTTTTCCTAACATCACATTATCTGACCTTTTCCACTTGACTCATACCTATACTAGATATTGCAAATAAGGGAAACCATGGGACCTATGTTTCTTTGGGCCTGGCTTACTTCACTTAATATAATTTTTTCCAAGCCTTTCCATTTCCTAACAAATGGGGAAATGTCATTCTTTCTGATGGAGGCATAGAATTCCATTTTGTATATATAACACATTTTCTTGATCCATTCATCTACTGAGGGGCTTCTGGGTTGGTTCCATATCTTAGCTATGGTAAATAATGCTGCAATAAACATAGTTGTGCTGGTAGCTTTAGTGTGGTCTTGTTTTTATACATTTGGGTAAATGCCCAAAAGTGGGATTGCTGGATCATAGGGGAGATCTATGTGAAGTCTTTTGAGGAACCTCCATACTGCTTTCCAAAGTGGTTGAACAAGTTTACATTCCCACCAACAATGAAGTAAGGTTCCTTTCTGTCCACATCCCCTCCAGCATCTGTTGTTAGAGTTCTTGATTTTTGCTGTTCTAACTGGAGTGAGGTGATATCTCAATGTTGTTTTGATTTGCATTTCTTTTATGGCTAGGGATGTTGAACATTTCTTCATGTGTCTATTGGCCATCCTTGTTTCTTCTTCAGAGAAGCTTCTCTTTAAGTCTTTCACCCACTTATTTATTGGGCAGTTGTTTCTTTGAGGATTTGTTGTTGGGTGGTTTAATTTTTTGAGTTCCAAGTATATTTTAGATATGAGACCCTTGTCCATTGTATGGCTACTAAAGATCTTCTCCCAATCGGTGGGCTTTCTATTGATCTTACTAGTTATGTCATTTGCCCTGCAGAAGCTCTGCAACCTTATGCAATCCCATTTGTCCAACGTTTCTTTGATTTGTTGTGCTTCCGGGTCTCTATTCAGAAAATTTCGACCTGAGCCAAGGAGACCTAGGGTTTCTCCTATTCCATCCTGTAATGTTTTCAGAGTGTCTGCTTTGAGTTCAAGGTCTTTGATCCATTTGGAGTTGATTCTGGTGCAGGGTGATATATAAGGATCTAGATTTAGTTTTCTACAAGTAGTTAACCAATTTTGCCAGCACCATTTACTGAAGAGGCTGTCTTTCTTCCATTCTATTTTTTTTAGCTTCCTTATCGAAGATTAGATGGCTATAGGTCTGTAGGTTCATTTCTGGGTTTTCAATTCTATTCCATTGGTCCTGAGGTCTGTTCTTATGCCAATACCAAGCTGTTTTGATTAGTATGGCTTTATAGTAGAGTTTGAAATTTGGTATTGATATTCCTCCAGCAGTGTTCTTTCCGTTGAGAAGTGTTTTTGCTATTTGGGGTCTTTTATTGTTCCATATGAATTTTTGGATTGCCTCTTCTATTTCCTTGAAGAATGAGGGTGGAATTTTGATAGGTATTGCATTGAATTTGTAGATAGCCTTGGGAAGTATTGCCATTTTCACGATGTTAATCTTGCCAATCCAGGAGCATGGGAGGTTTTGCCATTTTTTAAGTTCTGTGTTGATTTCCTTTTTCAAGATTTTAAAGTTTTCATCATAGAGGTCCTTCACTTCTTTAGTTAAGTTAATTCCTAGGTATTTTATTTTTTGTGGGGCTATTACAAATGGAGTTGCTTTCCTAATTTCAGCCACACTTTTCTCATTGTTGGCATACAGAAAAGCCATTGATTTTTGGGGGTTAATTTTATAACCTGCTACTTTGCCAAAGTTTTGAATCAGCTTGAGTAATTTGGGAGTGGAGTCTATGGGATTCTTTAAATACAAGATCATGTCATCTGCAAAGAGGGAGAGTTTTATTTCTTCTTTCCCTCTTTGGATCACATTTATGTCTGCATCTTGTCTTATTGCTGTAGCAAGGCATTCCAATACTAGATTGAAGAGAAGTGGAGAGAGTGGGCATCCTTGTCTTGTTCCTGAGTTAAGAGGAAATGGCTTTAGTTTTTCACCATTGAGTATAATGCTGGCTGTAGGTTTGTCATATACAGCCTTTATTGTATTGAGGAATGTTCCATGGATTCCTAATTTTTCCAAAACCTTGATCATAAAGGGGTGTTGGATCTTGTCGAATGCTTTTTCTGCGTCTATTGAGATAACCATGTGGTTCTTGTTCTTGCTCCTGTTGATGTGATGAATAATATTAATTGATTTGCGTATATTGAACCAGCTTTGCATCCCTGAAATGAATCCTGTTTGATCGTGGTGTATGATTTTTTGGATGAATTGTTGAAGTCGATTGGCCAAAATTTTGTTGAGAAGTTTTGCATCAATGTTCATCAAAGAAATGGGTCTATAGTTCTCTTTCTTTGATGAGTCCCTGCCTGGTTTTGGGATGAGGGTTATGATGGCTTCATAGAATGTGTTCGGTAGTGAGCTTTCTCTTTCAATTTCATTGAAGAGTTGGAGGAGTATTGGTGTGAGCTCTGCTTTGAAGGCCTTGTAAAATTCCGCTGTAAAACCATCTGGTCCTGGACTTTTCTTAGCTGGGAGGTCTCTTATTGCTGTTTCTATTTCAATGCTTGATATGGGCCTGTTAAGATAGTTTAACTCATCTTGGTTTAGTTTTGGCATGTCAATATTTGCTAGGAAGTGGTCCATTTCTGTCAAGTTGTCGAACTTATTAGCATAAAGTTTTGAGAAGTATTCCCTTATAATGTTCTGAATCTTGGTTGTTTCCGTGGTGATGTTTCCATTCTCATCTCTGAGTTTATTAATTTGGGTGTGTTCTCTTCTTTTTTGATAAGATTTGCTAAGGGTCTGTCAATTTTGTTAAGTTTTTCAAAGAACCAACTCTTTGTTTTGTTGATTCTTTCTATAGTTTTTTTGGATTCTAATTCATTTAATTCTGATTTAATTTTGATTATTTCTTTCCGTCTACTGGATTGGGGTTTATCTTTCTGCTCTTTTTCAAGGAGGTTTAGATGTGTCATTAAATTGCTAGTTTCAGATCTCTCCAATTTGTTGATGTAGGAGCTCAGAGCTATAAACTTGCCTCTGAGTACTGCCTTTGCTGTGTCCCAGAGGAGCTGGTAATTTGTGTGTTCATTTTTGTTGAATAGCATGAACATTTGAATTTCCTTTCTAATCTCTTCCATGACCCACTCTTGATTCAGCAGTGTGTTGTTCAGCCTCCATGTGATACCGGACTTTCTTTGGTGGCTTTTGGTGTTGAGTTCTAATTTTATTCCCTTGTGGTCAGACAGAATGCAGGGTATAACTTCAATGTTTCTGAATTTAGACAAGTTTGCTTTGTGGCCTAGAATGTGGTCTATTTTAGAAAACGTTCCATGTGCTGCTGAGAAGAACGTGTATTCTGATGCTGCTGGGTGAAATGTTCAGTAAATGTCTGTTAAGTCTAGTTGATCTATGCAGCTGTTTAGATCTGCGGTTTCTCTGTTGAGTTTTTGCCGAGTTGATCTGTCTAGTGGGGAGAGTGGTGTGTTAAAATCCCCAACAATTAATGTCTTTGGATCTATATGGGATTTGAGGGAAAGTAGTGTTTCTTTGATAAATTTGGGTGCTCCATTGTTTGGTGAATAGATGTTTAGAATTGTAATATCCTCCTGAAGGAGAGATCCTTTAATTAGTATGTAGTGACCTTCTTTATCTCTTCTCACGATTTTTAATTTGAAGTCTATTTTATCTGATATTAGGATTGCAACTCCCGCCTGTTTATGAGGGCCGTTAGCTTGGTAGATTTTGTTCCAGCCTTTAACATTGAAAATGTGTTAGTTTAACAGTTGTTTAACCAATTTTGCCAACACCATTTACAGAAAAGGCTATCTTTTTTCCACTCTATTTTTTTAGCTCCCTTTTCAAAGATTAGGTGGCTATTGGTCAGTGGATTCATTTCTGAGTCTTCAGTCCTTTTCCATTGGTCCTCAGGTTTGTTGTTGTGCCATTATCAAGCTGTTCTTATGACTGTGGCTTTTTAGTCGAGTTTGACATCTGGAACTGATATTGCTTCAGCACTGTTCTTTCTCTAAGGATTGACAAACCTACAGCCAGCATTATAGTTAATGGCAAAAAGTTAAAATCATTTCTTATAAATTCAGGAATGAGGGGCTGGGAATGTGGCTCAGTGGTAGAGCGCTTGCCTTGCATGCATGAGGCTCTGGGTTCCATGTCTCAGCACCACATAAGCAATAAGAATAAAAGCCGGAAGTGGTGCTGTGGCTCAAGTGGTAGAGCGCTAGCCTTGAGCTGAAGAGCGGCGGGACAGTGTCCAGGCCCAGAGTTCTTGCCCCACGACTGGGGCATGAAATAAATAATTAAAATAAATTCAGGAATGAGATAAGGATGTCTGCGCTGTCCACTCCTCTTCAAATTAGTATTAGAATGCTAGCTGGGGCAATAAGACAAGATACAAACTTAAAGGGGATCCAAATAGGGAAAGATGAAGTAAAACTATTCCTCTTTGCAGATGACATGATCTTGTATTTAAAGAACCTCATGGACTCCACTCCCAAGTTACTTGAGCTGATCAGAAACTTTGGCAAACTAGCAGAATATAAAATTAACCCTCGGAAATCAATGGCTTTCCTGTATTCCAATAACGATAAGAGTGAGGCTGAAAATAGGAAAGCAATACCTTTTTAATATTCGCAAAAAAATACAATAGCAAGGAGTTAACTTAAGAGGTGATGGACCTCTATGATGGAAACTTTAAAAACCTGAAAAAGAAAATGAAAGCAGAACTAAGGAAGTCGGAAACCTCCCACGCTCCTAGATTGGGAAGATTAACATCATGAAAATGGCAATACTGAAAAAGGCTATTTCCAAATTCAATGTGATACATATCAATATCCCAATCTCACTTTCAATGAAATAGAAGAAGCAATCCAAAAATTCATATGGAAGAATAAAAGACCCCGAATAGCAGAGAGGATTTTTGTGATTCTCATTTTGTATTACCACTTTCATTCTACAAAGTAATCTATGGATTTTAACTTTCTTCCCTCCCTTTGGATAAACCTCACAAAAACCCTGCCTCTAGCTCCCAAGACACCTAACTCTTAGGTCTGGACAATTGTTCCTAGATAGTGAATTACTTAGTTGTATTTTGAACGCATAAAACATGCATATAAAACTAGCACATTTTGATCTCATGAGAAAACTGCCTTTTTCCCTCTCTCAAATTCATTTCCTGATAGGCATTTTTAGAAAGAATCTATTTTCTTTTTTAGATGAAAGGCTTGTAGGAAACTATGTTTATAATCTGGCTCTTCCTCCTGTACCTCAACACCTAAAACACAAATTTCACAAAGCATTTATAAGAAACAATACAAAAACCAAAACACTGGGAAATGCTCAGATGCAGAAAGTTTTACAAAACCCAGAATATAACTCTGCTGTCTGAGGCCGGGGCTCTCTGTGTAAATTAACAAACCCCAAAAGAACAGCCAAGAGTACCAGACATGAGTGTCTCTGGCTGATACTCCATGGACAAGGAGCATGGAGGGGCATCCTGAGCCTGCAGGAGAGTGTCGGGAGGAAAGTTTCCCTGCCAGCCTGAGTACAAAAGTTGGCATCACCCCACCTGGGCCTGTATTTCTTGTCTTCTCCCCACAGCTGAGAACAATCGTCCCTTACTCCATGGAGGATACTGTACAAGCTGATCCCCAGAGCGGCTTCTGTTTTGTCTGCAGTCCTTCCTAGGTGGGTCCCCCCTCCCACCGTGTGTGTGTGCTCTCAGGGGCTGATCCTTAGGGCCCAGGCCCATGGGGCTTGTGGGTATTATATGTGGGTCAGTGGCACTGTGTCATTCACACAGCAGCTTCCCTAGTCCAACAGCAGGTACACCCTGATATTCTCCCACAGTCTCAGGTGAGGTGCCCAGAAGCACCCGTGTTGGGTAGGCTGCCACTAGGCTCCTACTTCATCAGAGGGGCCAGATGAAGTGGCTGCTGACTGAATTACTAATTATTTTATGGAGCAGTTATAAACAAATTGATACTTATTACTGTATGATATATAATGCTATATCCTTGAGTCTCTAGTCTACAAAATCATTGAACTTGATACTAGCAAGAATGTATTTTATTTTATGTGTTTATAAGCCCATAATGGCAAACTGAAATGAAAGTACAACAAAACTCTTCTCCAAAAAACACATTCTAAAATCACAGAATTTGAAAAAAATTGTATGTAAGTGCAAATGAAATTATACTAGGATAGTAAAATACACACAAAAATATTACATTCGTTACATTCAAAAGTAAAATAAGTAAGTACAGAAAGAATTCCTACTGGATAAAAAATATTACAATGTTTAACAGGTAGAAGTGATATAGGTTATATGTTTCCTTTTTATAAAACTTATTTATATCTTCCTGTTCTGTTTATCTTAGTGAAGGAAAATGTTAGAAAGCAGAAATTATATGTGGCATCTCTTACTTCCAGTACTACAAAGGAGAGTGGCACTTCCTAATGGGAGTCCTGGAATGACACCCACACCCAGCTCATGTAGACCCATCAGAGGTCCCTGTGGTGACCCTGAGGGGGTCTGGAAAACCGCACTGCTGTTGCAGCAGGTGCAGTATTTGTTGTGGTGGGCTGCATCCAACAAAGCTCCATCAGTGACCAGACCAAGCAACCCAGCCTCAGGTGCCAAAGCCAGGAGGTAAGGCAAGGCAGACCCCAAGTCCTGCCTTCCATGTGTGTGGCCTGCATTGCCAAGGCCAGACCCATTCCTGCTTTGGATACCAATGAGGGTAGAGGATGAGCCCATTGCTGCCAAAGGGAGCATCCCCGGAATGGCACCCAGAGCTGGGCCCATGTGGACCAGAAGGACAATGGAGGAGGCTATACAGCAAAGCCAAAGGGGCTTTGATCCCCCAGTGCTGCAGCTGGTGCACTGCAAGTCCATGCTCCTCTGGCACTGATGGGCATATGCAGGGATGGCACCTTACCCGAGATCACAGGGACCAGAAAATGGAGGTCCGTGGGGATGCTGAAGGGGCTCCAGGGTGCTCAGCTGCCACAGCTGTCACAAGCCCGCTGGCAGAAGGGCCAGCACACGACTCTAATCCCCATTCTGCCCTAAAGTCTGAACCAAGTTTGGGCTGCCTGGCCCCAAGGGGGTGAATTGTCCACCAAGCCTTCCTTCTCTTGTGGACTGTGCAGTGTACAAGCATGGTGTTCTCCACCCCACACCCATGGGGGCAGGCAGTGACCCCACAACAGAGTCTCACTGGGATGGCACTTGCACCCAGGACCACCGAATACCAGTACCAGCACACCTGGCAGAGGAGAGGGCAGCAGTGGACTCAACTCCAGCCCCATGGCTGCCAGATCCTGGGTGAAATGGAACAAGTGAGAATGGGAAGGGAGGTGGGCAGGGTGGGCAATGCTCATCTGGCAATGGTAGGGACCATGCACACACACATCCCTTCACTGCACATCCACCACAAGGGAGGGGCCCCACTTCTCAACGGGTGACCTGAAGAGGCCCCACACCCACAAGGACTACATAAATGGAAGTTCACGTGGTGATATTGAAAGGGCTCCAGGGTACAGCCTTGCTCCTGCACTGATCAACTGGCACAAAAAAAAAAAAAAAAAGGAAAAATGACCACTACACCTTTTCATCAATGATAACCTATTATACTTTCAAAACAGTTTTACTTTCCTCTTGTCCTATATTTTTGCATGGGGCCCTCTGAATTAACCAGAAATCTCCAGGATTTCTTCATGCACAGTAATACAAATAAATATAGCTTCTATTCTTTTTTGAATTAAGGAAGGTTGCATTTAGTTCTTTCCCATGTTTGATTCATGAAAAAGAAATCCTGAAGTGTATCTGTAAAACACAAAACTCAAGCTACCCAGAGAGAAATAATCACATGATTAGTGGTTCAAATGATATTTCATCTTTGCATTTCTTTAGAAAACTGCATACTTGGGGCTGGGAAGGTGGCTCAGTGGTAGAGCGCTTGCCTTGCATGCATGAGGCTCTGGGTTTGATTCCTCAGCACCACATAAGCAAAAAGAAAAAAGCCAGAAGTGGTGCTGTGGCTCAAGTGGTAGTGTGCTAGCCTTGAGCTGAAGAACTGAGGGACAGCGCCCAGTCCCAGAGTTCAGGCTCCACAACCGGACCACCCCCCAAAAAGAAAGAAAGAAAGAAAGAAAGAAAACTGCATACTACTTTCTACAATGAGAATATTAACCTGTATTTTGACCAAGAGAGTACAAAATTTCCTTTCCTCCACACTCTCACAACATTATTACCTTCTGAGTATTTCCAAGGGCAGGTTTTTCCTATGTGCAGTACCCCAGACTGGCCTTAGAATCAAATCCTCTTACTCCAACCCCCTAAATGCTTGGAATTACAAGCCTTTACCACCACACCTGACTCCTTTGATTTCGTTGATAAGAGTTATAATAGTTATGAAGTAGTATCATAGTAATTTTGAGTTGCATTTCTCTAATGACTTCTGTTCAGAAAGCATTAAGCCAGCATAGAAGTGGTATTAAACACAAATTTGTAAACCCACTGGTGATTTTCAGGGCTTTTTGGAAAGCAGGTCTATTCAGAACTTTCATCCATATTAAATCAAGTTTCTTGTTAATCTCATCTTTAATATCTCTATACAAAATGAATACTTAATTCAATATAGTAGAAAGGAAAAATTAAGCAACTCCTAACATTTTTCACTTTTCAATAAAATGATATTGCTTAAATCAATTTCTGTTTATGCTTGAGACTATACTACTTAATTTGGTTAGACCTTTTACAAAGCTTTATATACTTTATTTATTTTATGTTGATTGCTCTTTCCAAATCCTGCATGTCTAATTTTGGTTTCTTTCAGTCTCATGTAGTTCAGATTTCAAACCGAAGAATAAATGGAAGGAAACAAACAAACAAAAAAAAAGAGTTCCTCTCATCTGATGATGCCTCTACAAGAATGAGGAAAGAGTTCATCCTGCTAAGGATCTATGATAGAATTTCAAAAAGAGAATTCATTCTTCTAGGTTTTCCCTATCTTTGTGATGTACCTTAAATTATATAAAACAAAATACACTGCTCAGATACTCTTACGTTTTATCAGTTTTGTACATTTTCATATGGACTTCACATCTGTCTACAACATTCCTTCTTTATAAATGTCCCTGATATTTTTACACTATCAAGACATAAGATAACCAGTTTGATTTACAGCATGAGAGTTATCCTCCTGGCTTCCTTGGAAGCAGAGCATGGTCAATAGATAACATTACTTCTGGTTGCTCACTTCATGTAATGGTTTCTGTAATACATTTTCTTTAGTATTTAAAAAACTGTTGGCTAAACTCAAAAGCTCATTCATAGAAGTTTATGTTAAGTTTTTCACAAGTTTTAATTCTCTTAATTCTTAAGATAACATTTGCTATAATACTAATATTATTACCATTTAAGTGTTGGGAAAAATTGTAATTAAAGGCACTAAATGCATGGCCCAAATACACACAGTGAGGAAAAAAATGAGTCAAAGTTTCCAAAAGTCTTTCAGCAATTCAGAAAAGGTAGGTAAAATCTCACCATTCTCTTACACTCTAAATTCAATATTAATATTGCTCAAGAAGTAATAGCATAGCAATTATTGCCGATGATGATTGTTTTCTGTCACAATTTGTCTTCAACACAGACTGTGTTGGTAACATTGCGTTATCATGCACAGAATTGAGCTTATACATTGAGTTTCAAAGACAGCCAAATTTCTTCTGTACTACAGTTCCATTTTTCTTTTTAAAAAGTACCAAAACTTTTAAATATCATCACTTTCTGTCTTTTAAGAATCCAAAAGAGAAATAAATTCACATTTAATTTAATAAATTCACCTTTACTTTTAAAGCAAAGTGCTTTAAAAGTAGGAGATGATAAAAACAGGCCCCCATGAAGTAAATTTTCTTCTACTTTTAAAATTATTCTGAAAACCTTGTGCTGCTTGGTCACACCCGTAATCTTGTTTACTTGAGATATCTACTCAGGAGGCTGAGATCTGTGGATAACAGTTGGAAGCCAATCAGGGCAAAATTATTTTTGAGATTATTTTTCAAAAAAATTTAATGAACTAGCAAAGAGCCAGGAGTGCAGATGTCGCTCACCAATCTAGAGAGGAAAGGCCTAGCAAGACCTTAAAGCCCTGAGTTCAAATTCTGAGCACTCCAACACACTTGTGTACCCGTGTGCACACACACACACACATTTATTCAAAATACCCTCGTGTCAGTGTTTTGCATTAATTTATTTGTTAACAAGATTATATGGATAAAATAAGGGAAATAAACTCTTCAATCTCAGAACATTTTTATACATTTTTTATTTTAAAAATACTGCACATGAGCAAGGTAATGAGTACATTTCCTAACAAGCATTGTTACCTCCTCCTTTATTTTTCCCCACCATCCCTTCTCTCCCACCTCCACAAGTACACTCCACTCCTCCTCTCTCCTTCCCCTACCTAAATTGTAAAATTCATTTTTCATCATACGTCTTGTGCATCTCATTGTTACAATGGGTCAAGTCATATCCCTATTTAAGCATTTTGTTGTTTTCTTCTTCTCCCCAAATTAGAGAAACGTATATACAAGATGTAGGCGCACCAACTTCAAATCCAGTGAAAAAAGGGGTTATAGCGTGGTTGAGGAACATATAAAGGAACAAAAAAAATCACATCGTACAGTATAAGTATGTTAGAAATAATAGCAAGATAGAATCACTTGTGTACCTATCTTGGTGTTCGTTTAGCTTAACATCATCTTATCTGGTCAAATGCACATAGCTTAAGACATTTTCTGATAATCCCGGACATATATTAGCTATTGAAAATAAGAGAAACCATGGGACCTATATTTCTTTGGAGTTGGCTTACTTCACTTAAAAATTTTTTTCCAAATCTTTCCATTTCCTAACAAATTGGGCAATGTCATTCTTTCTGATGGAGGCAGAGCATGCAATTGTATATATTTACCAGGTTTTCTTGATCCATTCATCTACTGAGGGGCATCTGGGTTGGTTCCATATCTTAGCTATGGTAAATAATGCTGCAATAAACATAGTTGTGCTGGTAGTTTTAGTATGGACTTGTTTGTGATCCTTTGGGTAAATGAACAAAAGTGGGATTGCTGGGTCATAGGGGAGCTTTATGTGGAGTCGTTTGAGGAAACTCCATACTGCTTTCCAAAGTGGTTGAAGACTTTTACACTCCCACCAAGAATGCAGTAGGGTTCCCTGGTGGCCCCATCCCCTCCAGCATTTGTTGTTGTAAAAACATGGATTGCTTCACTAATTTTCAAGTCATCCTTGAGCAGGGGCCATGCTAATCTTCTCTGTATCATTCTGATGTTAGTGTATAGGCTGCCGGATTAAGCACAGAACATTTTTTATATAGAAGGTGTAATTTATTTTCTTAGTCAATTCCACAAAAAAGTAAGTTCAAAAGAATTGTCATGAAATTTTAGAATCATGCATTTCTTACATAAGCACACATTTTTGATGTTGGCATAATTTGTGGAGGGGAAGGGGAAAATGTTTAAATAGGGATACAAGTAGACCCATTGCAACAATGAAAGGAACTTTACAACTTTGGTATCTCTACTACTGCCATACCTGCAGATTGTAACTTCATTGCTTCTTTTGAGGTAAGTATCACTATGCCTGGGTCTGCTTGGACTGTGGTCCTCCTAACACAAGCAAAACATATAGCACCCATCAAATGGTTAGAGTTTCTGAAACTTCCTTTTTTTTTTGGTCTGGGCTTGCCTGGAACTGCAATTCTCTAATCTCTGTTTTCTAAGTAGATAATATTACAGGTTTGAGCCACTTTATCCAGTAAAAGTATACAATTTCAAGATATCTTGATATTGCCTATATTTGTGCTTAACATATATAGCTAACCTTAATTTTCTCCCTCTTTTGTTTAGTACTCTGAGTTGAAAACATTGACTTTCTTGATATACATGGCTTTGTTTTGGGTGGAATCCCATCACAATCCAAAAAATCTTCCAAAAAGTTTATGTCAAGAATCTGGAAAAGAAGGCTTCAGGTTGGAAAGAAAACACTGATCCTTAACTTATAATTGCAGTATATTTATAGTGTTAGTCAATACTTTCTGAAGTATGAGAAGAGAAGGAAGACAGAAATGTGAAAGATGTCAGGTCTCTGTGGAATTTCTGTAGTTGTCACTTCATGTTATATTCTTCCTTAAAACTTGCTTTATTAAAAGCCTCTGGGTGGATATTTGTTGGACTGATTGGTAACCTTACCCAAGAAATGAAGCTGATTTTAGAAGGTTGATGATTTGGTAAATAAAGGAATGATGAAAATGAGAACAGATATTGTCACAGAATGAGCCGACAAGGTTCATTGCTGAACAGCAAAACAAAGCAGTTTCAAGTCTGATGATGCACATTGGAACATATATAGATAGATACATATATGTATACATATACAAACATATGTGAAAAAGTATATATGCAGTAGAATACAGAGAAAGTTTGTGTGACAAGTATTAAACTATATCAAACTGGTTGCAGGAAAGGTCCAGTAAAATATCAATAGTTTAGCATAGATTTTGCATAGATTTCTAAAGGATGAAAATTCTTCCCTCATTTTATACTTTACAAATATCCTTAGTATATTTTAAGTTTTTTATATTGTAGTTGGAACATGTATATAATGCTGAGAATTGGAATTACATAAAGTATGCAACATGAATAGGTCAGCCAGAATAGGAAAGTTCATTAGATTCTTATTTCCAATTAACCACCAGGAGAAAAGGAGTTCCAGTTCAGATTTTATGTAGAGCACTGGCCTTGAACACAAAACGACCAGTCAGGCCATGAGTTTAAGCCTTAAGATCTACAGAAACAAAAACACAAAATATAACTTGGAGTTAGATATTTTATAATGAAGCATTTTTATATACTCTACATTGTTACAAAGACTAGATTTCTGTGTTAGCTTTATAACCTACCATAATAAATGATATTGTCCATTTATTAAACAGAAAGGCTTACTCAGATTTATGTTTGAAGGTTTCAGTGTATGTTCAGTCGGTTTTATTGTTTTGGTGGCCTGTGACAAGACAATGTCAAGGTGAGGAGTATGACAAAAAGAAATGTTTTTGACCTAGAATGATTAAAAGAGAAAAGAAGAAAGAAGATGAGAGTGCATGTTCTCATAGGTTTTATTCTGAAGAACTTAATCTCCAGAAGAACTATTCAGTATTCTCCACAGTCTGGGAGGAAATGGAAAGTCATTTTTCTTTAACACATAGGTCTTTCTGGGGCATTGTAAATTCAAATGGCAACATCTTCACCAATGATAATGACTTGTCCAGGGGTGGAAGCAACTAGATATTGCTATAAATTCCAATCAGATCCTTTTTCTTCTCATACCATGAAAGCCTGCCACAATTCCCAATCAAATCCCATCAAAGATTCAAACATTAATGCTGTCCCAAAAGTTCTGTATGCAAACCCAGGTACATTCACTTCATTTAAGACGGCAATAGTATATGAAAATTTTAAGTCTTCCATAGAAAAAAATTCATATTAAGTGAAGTAAGCCGGTACCAAAGAAACTTAGGTCCCATGGTTTCCCTTATTTGCAATAACTAGTATATGTCTGAGTCAAGCAGAAAAGGTCAGATAAGTTGATTTTAGGGAAGTGAACCCTAATATATGTATTCAAATTTTTTTTCTTTCAGGTGATTGTTTCTACACATTTATAAGATTATTTCTTTGTTGCTTTGTATGTCCCTCCCCCATGGTATAACCCTGCTTTCACTGTATTTGAGGTTGGTATAATTTGTGGAAGGGAAGGAAAAAAACAAATCGTTTAAATAGGGGTACAGTTGGATCCTTTGGAACAATGAGATGTACAAGTCGTTATATGGAAAAACGAACTTTACAACTTTGGTGGGGGCGGGGAGGAGGATTGCGTGGAGAGGGAGGGGGTGGAAGGATGGGAAGGGAAGAGATGGGAAGGGGAAACCAAGGAGGAGACTACAATGCTTGATAAGAAATGCACTCATGGGCTAGGAAGGTGGCTCAGTGGTAGAGCGCTTGCCTTGCATGCTCAAGGCCCTGGGTTCGATTCGTCAGCACCACATAAGCAAAAAGAAAAAAGCCAGAAATGGTGCTGTGGCTCAAGTGGTAGAGCACTAGCCTTGAGCTGAAGAGCTGAGGGACAGCGCCCAGACCCCAAGACCAGACCCCCCCCAAAAAAAAGAAAGAAAAAGAAAAAAAAGAAATGTACTCATTATCTTGCCCATGTAATTGTAACCCCTCTGTACAGCGTTTTCACTATAAAAAAAAAAGAAAATTTTAAGTCTTCCAATTACGTTGTCACCAAGGAAACAATTACAATATTTCCTTAAAAAATATCTAGATTGTAGAACACTTTAATCAGAAAATTGGAGTATCCATTATAGGATTTAATTTAAATATTTAGTCACTGAAATGGATATTCTATATCCACAACTTAGAGCCCTTTCAAAATACATAATTACAAACCTCATCCATTACCATCTTCCGTGAAGACAGTCCTTGCTGAAAACAAACCAAATGTGGTAAACCAATTAAAATGTACGCCATTGTCAAATGCTGTTGTTTTAAAGCATGGAAGTGACAGCACAATTAATGCCAGTGAACAGCTGGTTCTAAGGAGTTTGGAAAGTGATTACTTTGTACTCTAGGTGGAAAAATCCACAGATGTTTCCGATTGTGCTTCGTTTTGGCATTTGTAAGATATATTTTGGAAAGCACAATGAATGAAAGCATGTTGTTTTATAAAGATTTGCTGGCTGACAAACTAGGGAAAGAAAACTTATTGAAATGTTTCAAATGAGAAGACAGACAATAGAGTGTGTAAAATGTGGTATGCAGCTTTAAATACAGACTGAAGCAAACCAAAGAATGGGAAAAAATTTTTCCTTAAATGCTTTCTGGGTATATTGTGCTATACACTATAATGATGAAATGATCATTTCTTTGGAAAAGTCATGAAAAAACACTGTCACCTGTTGAATTTCTTTATAAAGTGAATCTTAAATGACAAGAATGAAGAAATTTAAATATGTTAATAAAACATTATCAAGTATTACTTTAATTTTTGATTAAAAGTTAAATCAAACTGACAGACTATTAGTCCATTAAGATTAATGTTTCCTGTCATATGTTATTTTCTTTTTGTTCCTCTTTTATGGGTGGTGATTTTTTTTTTCAGAAAGTCAACCTAGTCTTAACCATTACCCACAAAATTTATGCTGTCATAGAATCAGAAAGTTTTTTTTATTAAATTAAGACAATAGTAGGCTCATTTTATGCCAAACCAAAATATAAACACCAAAAACATTTTTCACTAAAAAAACACTCAAAAAACCATGAGGTTTTGGGGAAAGATGGAGGAGGAGAAGCTGGAGGATAAACAAGCTCTTACATAGAAAGCAGTTTAAATGTTCCAGTCACACCAAGTGTGCCATCACAGTACAGAGAGTTTGGCCAAAGATGGAAAATCCAGGCAAGATGACAGATCTGAGCACTTGCCAGTAGCCACAGCTGAGGTGGCAGTAGGTACAGCGCCAGTGGCTATAGCCACCATACCTACAGAGAGAGTCCATGACAAAGGCCCTAGACGTGGCTGGTGAGCAGATTCTACTCAACACCAGCAAGAACTGACAAGGAGCAGATATCTTCATCCTGCAGATCACAGACCAGAGATGACCCAGGAACCAACACTCTTACATGAGTAGAATCCTGACATCCTTACTCCTTCTCAGGGATCAGAGAAGGGAAGGCCGCCCCTCCCCCACTACCAGAGATCTCCATCTATGTTACTGACCTCCCCAGGGCTGAGCAACTAGCTCCAATTCAGGCCTTGGAAGAAAACAAAAGAGTCATTTAGTAGGTCACAGGAAGTAGACATGACCTGTCAGGCTCAGCTCCACACAGGGGAATGTCACCCCACCAAGCCAGTGGAGCCTCTGTGGAGTGATGTCCTTCACATGGTAAACAGAGCCAGAGGCTGCCCCTCCCTACAACAGCCTAGGCAAACAATTGAAACTAAGTAAAAAAAAAAAACAAACCCTGAGAATGTGTTCCATGAGTGTTTCAGGAGTTGCCCCTCAGGGAAAAGCTACCATTTTCTGAAAGGCCCCAACCCTACCTCATCATGGCATTTACACACTGGAGGAAACTGCCATCTCCCTCTTTGGTGATATTCAAAGCATATCTCCCTCCCACTGAATAGCCTGGGAAGAGGATCACAAAATCCTGGGTAAAGCAGAGCATTTTTCTGCCTGCACAAAAAAAAACTGACTTAAGAAACCAGTAAAGCAAAATGAAAACTAAACACCACAAGCACACCAGAGACTCCACCAAGAGACAGGTTATAGACACAGGAGAGATACAGGGTCTTATCATCCCCCCCCCAAAAAAAAAACCCCAAATAAAAGAACTCTTCTTTTTAACCTTTTTTTCAATTTTTAAAAGTGTTTGATGTTAATTTTTTCTCATAATTTTTATTTTTGATGTGTGTGTGGGGGTTTAATCTCTTTTGACCTTTTGGTCCTTTTTTTATTGTTTTCATTTCTTTCTCTCTCTCTTTCTTTTTGTTTGACATAATTGCTGTTCTGCTCATCCCCAGATACATACCAGTGGTCAATTATTAGACCTTATCCCCCATTGTGTACATACTTAATCCTGAAATTTATTACTCGATTCAAAAAATCTTAGGCTTAATTTCTTTAATGGCAGTATTATCTCTTTATACCAGTATAATTTTCAATTAACTAATTTTAATTTTCTTTTATTTTTTAGTTTTTCATGTTTCCTTTCTATCCCTCCTCTCCTCTCAACCTATCCTTTTCTTCTCTCCATATCATTTCTTTAAAGTTACATAATTTTTAAGTGTTTCACTTCTTAGATTTAAATTTTTGTTTATCCATTTTTTCTTTATTTTTAAAAAAATCTCTCTCCAATCATTCTGTACAATGCATTTCCCTCTCAGAGATTAGGACTTGGTTAAATTCACTCTTTTTTTTCCACCAGATTTCTTTTTTTTTTTTAATTTTTTTTGGGGGGGATCCAGTCGTGGGACCTGAACTCTGGGCCTGGGAGCTGTCCCTCAGCTCTTCAGCTCAAGGCTAGCACTCTACTACTTGAGCCACAGCGCCACTTCCAGCTTTTTTCTTTTTGCTTATGTGGTGCTGAGGAATCAAACCCAGGGCCTCAGGCATGCAAGGCAAGCACTCTACCACTGAGCCACCTTCCCAGCCCAAATTCACTCTTCTTTTACCTCTCCACATCCCTCTAATCCTATTTTTCTCCACAATTCTCCCTAAACCTAATAATTTCTGGTGTGTCAAATCCTTTTTGCTTTTATTACCCTATTAGTCCATGGTTGTTTGATGATGAATAGATTGTATCTGATGTACTAGATTGTATCTGCAGCCATTTTGACTGTGCAACTACAGGACTCCAGTTGATGCTTGCCTTAAAATAGTGGTCTAGCACAAAATTGGTTTACTTTCATACCAAATGGGCAGAACAAGCCAGAAAACACAAAAAAATGGCAAGTCTGGGTATATGAATTCCCACTCATGATAATCAGGTGACAGAATATTAATGAATAATCCAGAAGAGAGTACCCAAAAAGCTCTACAAGCCTTACTGGTATACATGGTGAATGAATAGATTGAAAGGTTGCAAAAGACTCAGTGTGAGCGAGATAGAGAGCGAGAGGGGGCAAACCAAAGATTAATACAGGAATCTTGTGAGCATGAGGAAGCTACTCAAAGATTAATACAGGAATTGCGTGAGCAGGTTAAAAACAGTCAAAGAGAAATACAGAAATTGCATGAGAAGGCTGAGATCAGTCAAAGAGAAAGACAGGAATTGCATGATTGTGAGGAAGCTGTTCAAAGAGTAATACAGGATTTGCGAGAGAAGGATGAGAATAGAACAAGATCAATAAAGGCATTCATGGAATCCATGAGCAGACAGCTGAATGAATTAATGGAGACCACAAAGGGAATGCTCAATGGAGCCCAAGAAAAGTAATGGGAGTCCAAGGAAACCATAACGAATCAACTAAGTGATTTGAGAAGAAACACTGACCACCAAATTAAGGAAGTAAAGTTCATACAAGACCTAAAACAAAGCTGCAACAAAGAATTTGAAGCCAGCAAAGCCAAACAATTAGAAGGAAAAGAAATAAAAAACAAAGTAGAAAGTCTTGACAGTTGGTTAGACCATGTAGAAGATCGGATCTCGGGAACTGAAGACAGCTTAGATATTATAGAGAAAGAATGTATAACTATCCAAGACAAATCCAAGAAATATGATAGATCTATTCAACATTTGGAAAGCACCATCAGAAGGCCTAATCTGAGGGTAATGGGTGTAGAGGAGCACCTAGAGACAGAAGTTAACGGTTTAGGAAATTTATTTCACAGAATCATAGCAGAGAATTTCCCAAACATGCAAAAAGATAGGCCTATTCAGATACAAGCTTTTAGAACCACCAAACCAGACTGACAAAAGATACTTAAACATGTGCTACACATAGAAAAACAACAAGAGCACAATAAAGGCCAAGAAACAGGATCCAAGGGAATTAAATTAGAACTCAACACTGAAAGCCACCAAAGAAAGTCCTGTAACACTTGGAGGCTGAACAATACACAGTTGAATCACCAGTGGGTCATGGAAGAGATTAGAAAGGAAATGCAAATGCTCATGATAGTCCACAAAAATGAACACATAAATTACCAGCACCTCTGGGACACAGGAAATGCAGTACTCAGAGGCAATTTTATACCTCTGAGTTCCTACATCAACAAATTAGAGAGATCTGAAACCAACAATTAATGAGATATCTGAACCTCATTGAAAAAGAGCAACAAAATAAACCCCAATCCAGTAGATTGAAAGAAATAATTAAAATTAAATCAGAATTAAACGAATTAGAATCCAAAAATAAAAATAGAAAGAATCATCAAAACAAAGAGTTGGTTCTTCAAAAAAAATTAACAAAAATTGACAGACGTTTAGCAAATCTTATCAGAAAAAGAAGAGCACACACAGAAATAAACAAACTCAGAGATGAGAATGGAAACATCACCACAGAAACAACCAAAAATCCAGAACATTATAAGGGAATACTTCTCAAATCTTTATGCTAATAAGTTTGAGAACCTGGTAAAAATGGACCTTTTCCTAGCAAATATTGACATGCCAAAACTAAACCAAGATGAGTTAAATCGAATTAACAGGCCCATATCATGCATTGAGATAGAAGCAGCAATAAGAGAACTCCGATCTAAGGACCAATGGATTACAGTGGAATTCTACAAGGCCTTCAAAGCAGAGCTCACACCAATACCCTCCAACTCTTTAATGAAATTGAAAGAGAAAGTGCACATGGAACTCATTCTATGAAGACATCCTAACCCTCATCCTAAAACCAGGCAGGGACTCATCAAAGAAAGAGAACTAGAGACTCATTTCTTTGATGAACATTGATGCAAAACTTCTCAACAAAATTTTGGCCAATCGACTTCAAGAATTCATCCAAAAAATCATACACCACGATCAAACAGGATTCATTTCAGGGATGCAAAGTTGATTCAATATATGCAAATCAATTAATATAATAATTAATATAATATATTAATATATATTATATAAGGCCCAAATAAATATAGGTCCCATGGTTTCCCTTATCTACAATAACTAGTATATTTTTTAATCAAGCAGGAATGGTCAGATAAGTTGATATTAGGCGAAAGATAAGAACTCAAATGGGTTTTTTTTTCTCTTGATATTGTTTCTAGCATATTTCTAAGATGATTTCTTTGTATGTCCCTCCCCCATGGTATAACCCTTGTTTTCACTGTGTTTGATGTTGGTATAATTTGTGGAGGAGAAGGGAAAAACAAATTCTTTAAATAGGGATACAGGTGGACCCATTGCAACAATCAGATGTTCAACACGTTATGTTGGAAAACAAACTTTACAACTTTGGTGCATGGGTTGGTTTGGGGGTGGGGAGTTGGGAAGAGATGGTAAGGGGAAACAAAGGAGGGGCAACAATGCTTGATAAGAAATGTAATCATTTCCTTGCTCATGTAATTGTACCCCCTCTGTACGTATTTTCACAATAAAAAAAATCATGAAATTTAAAGTAAAAATCCATGTCAATTTTTTTTTGTTGTTGTTGGTCGTGCAGCTTGAATTCTGGGCCTGGGCAATGTCTCTCAGCTCTTCAGCTCATTGATACCACTGTACCACTTGAGCCACAGTGTCCTTTCTACTTTTCAAGTGGGTTATTGGAGATAAGAGTCTCACAGACTTTTCTGCCCAGGCTGGCTTTGAACCACTATCCTCAATCTGAGACTCCTGAGTAGCTAGGATTACAGGCATGAGCCACCAAAGCCCAGATCCAAGTCAATTTGTAAAAAGCAAGCTTATTGAAACTTCTGGCTTTTTCCAATAAACAATCTTACTTTTTAGTATTAGTTTATAACTATGAGTTATTTTTAGATGTAACCGTGAACTTTTTAATAGAATCAAACATAATTTTTACTATTACTCAGTATCTCACAAAATCCACTGTAATTAGCTTTCCCCAAAGTAAATTATTACAGGAAGTGGCGCTGTAGCTCAAGTGGTAGAGCGCTCGCTTTGAGCTGAAGAGCTGAGGGACAGCGCCCAGGCCCAGAGTTCAAGCCCCACGACCGACAAAAAAAAAAAAAAAAAAAAAGTAAATTATTACATACTCCATTACTCACTATTATTACACTCTATATTACATATAGTGTGAAGTGAAAATAGTTTGGATCATTATAAATTCACATCTGTGATTTTAAAAGAAGGAAAGAAGATTTTAGAGTTAAAATCAAATGTAAATGTGTTGTGTGTCCTAATTAAAGCAAAATTTATGAGTCCATACAGACAAATTTATTTTCTTTCCACTAAAGGCTTTGAAGTAATACTATTGGAAATAGTGAGGCAAGAGGAGGAAGAATTCAAATCATGTCAAAGAATGTGTCTGTTATTCTGCTACCCCCTCCATTAAGAAGACCTACCCGGTCCAGATATCACAAAACTTCAAGTATCTCTCTTAGAAATCTATTTGGAAAAGTTCTAAATCACTGATTATTTATGTATTTTCTGTTAAATGAAACAAAATATAGACACAAAACAACTGAAATAAAATGCACACATATGTTGAAGTCACCACAGGTGGAAAAACAACCAACAAAGTAGAACTCCCCCAGGAACAAAAACTTGTTGTGCCTGTTTGTTTTTAAGCACAAAAACCTGAAATACATGTTACCCTTGAGTAGATCCATAAAGATAACTGTGTCTCAGAA